>NC_142751.1:1457500-1607500 GCF_051943395.1 Hippocampus bargibanti
TAACAATAGATAGATAGATAGGTAGATAGATAGATAGATAGATAGATAGATAGATAGATAGATAGATAGATAGATAGATAGATAGATAGATAGATAGATAGATAGATAGATAGATAGATAGATAGATAGATAGATAGATAGATAGATAGATAGATAGATAGATAGATAGATAGATAGATAGATAGATAGATAGATAGATAGATAGATAGATAGATAGATAGATAGATAGATAGATAGATAGATAGATAGATAGACTACTGTCATTTGTTGTCACTACATAATAAACAATGTGAATAAAGGAACAAAACACATGTGCGTATGTTTGGTTTAATTTCTTTGATCAATACAATGCACAAAATGGTCGTATCAGGATTTGAATCAATTCATTAGCATGACTAGATATGCTCGAGTTCTGTATATTTGAATCCACAATATTCTGATATTGTGAAGGTTTCCCGAATTTTTCCAATAGCGCATGATGGCATTGGAAACCTAACCGAACGCCCCAGGAAAGCAAAGCCGTACGAAATTCGGATAGGCGACATCGCGGTATTGTATGAAAATATAAATATACATTTTGTGACCATGGATTTCTCTTGGACCTCGTGGTGCTCCATAGCGCTCGACATAATCTCGATACATGGCCCGTAGAACATATTGATTCAGGCAGAGTGCCTCGAAACCCGGGTGTTCCGTGATGCAGGTAATGCTGCACTCCTCGTCCAATTCTGCTTTCACTTTTGTTATTTCGTGGCAAAATTGACATTCTTCAGGCGTTTCCATTGCTTGGCAGTTCTGACAAAGGCACCTGAAGCCAAGAAGCAGATATCAATATCCCTGTCAAAAGTTCCCTACACCAACATGTCGATCCATTATAAACATACAAACCATTCTGTATTCTCTAAGCGTCCAATATCCAGCTAGGGACGAAACGCCGCTTGGGCGCCATCTTGTGTATTTTCTGGGATATGACCGTCAAGGTCCAGATCTTCTCCTCCGGTTTCATCACTTGCAAACGGCTCGAATTGATATGGAATGAATTCTTTCATCGATCGCAAACCACTTGTGCTTTCCTCTTCTGAACTATGTGAATCATATTCATAACTGGACGAGTAACAAGAGATGATCTTCTCCGAATCTGAACTCTCTGAAGCCATTTTGATTCTGTAGCAAGGCAGTTTGCGAAGGTTCCTTACGTGACGTCACAAACTGGGGACGGAACTTTCTGAATCTTTCCAGTTTTCAGCTCATTTTGCGGCAGTTTTGGGAAACTTTAAGTCATTTTATTTGTGTTTTGCGTTAGACTAAAAATATCAGCCTGCGTGTTTTGGGTATTTTAGAGGCTATAAAACGTTTTTCCGATGTCAGTTAGGAAACCAAAAAAAATGGTGTCGGTGGTCCTTTAACTGTTATCACCACCAGCCAAGAAAAATAACAGGATGACTCCTTTCTACCTTTTGACACCATTTTCACTTGAGCTTTGCTGTAAGCGATAAAACAGGAGTCAAGGAGGACTTTGAATCATGTTATTTTCAAGTAACGGTGAGAAGTCAAATTCAAGGTTGATTGGTGGGAGGTTACTGTTTAGATTGCTCTTTTACCCCCTTTTATTTTAACAGTCGGCATATATAGATAAAAATCTCTATTTAACTCAGGCCGCAGTGCTTTCCTAACCTTACTAAATCCTTATTTTAACCTAAACTATAATCCTCCCTGAAATCAAACAAAGTAGTAATTGGGTCAGACATCAACAACGACACACAAGACAAACTTTTCAACTCTGACTTTATCGTTGGGGGAGAGGAAATGACCCTGAGCTCATTAATCGCAGCTCTGTCAGGTCCCCCTAAATAAATCCACGGAGGAATAATCTGAGATATACGATGAGACACACACAAATCTCACCCATGATGTTGCAAATGGTTTCTATTGATGTTATTGGTGAGTAAAATTCAAAAGTTTACATATTAAATAAGAAAAAAAAAACGAATGAATGAATGAATGAATTGATTAATAAATAAATAAACGGACGAATGAATGAATACATACATTAATGGATGGATGAATAAATAAAATAAAATAAAATAAAATAAAACTAAATGAATAATAAATAAATAAATGAATGGATTAAGGAATAAAAATAAAGACATAAATAAATGAAAACAATGTATGGATGAATACATAAAAATAAATAAACAAATAAATAAAAAAATAAATAATAATAAATGAAAATGGATAAACAAATAATTAAATGAATACATAAATCAATAGTAAATAAATAAATGAAATCATGAATGGATTAAGGAATAAAAATAAATACATGAAGAAATGAATGAATGGATGAATGAATAAATATATACTAAATATAAATACATAAATGCATGAAAGAATGGATGAATGAATAAATAAAAATAAATAAATACAAATAAATAAATGGATCAATAACAGTAAAACAATAAATCTTTGAGAAGGTTTCTTCAGCTGTCATCTGTACTTTTTGAAGGTGTCGGACCACAGAGGACCACTCCCTGTGGCCCCACCATTAACACGCCATTAGGGATATATTAATAGTATAATATATATTTGCTGCTGTGAAATGTAAATTTCTCCACTGTGAGACTAATAAAGGCAAATCCAATCCAATAGGGCCGATACGACCAGTCAGACTTTAGTTCGCTGACGAAGCCTCTTGAATAGGAGGCGAAACGTCCGACACCTTCAAAAAGTACAGATGACGGCTGAAGAAACCTTCTCGTCGATGGACCACTCCTGTACAACTGAGAGCTTACACAGAAGTAAAACAATAAATACAAAATGGATGAACAAATAATATAAATAAATAAATAAAATTAATAAATGAATAAATAAATAGGGGTAGGTATGTCTTCGTGTGCCCTGCGATTGGCTGGCAATTCAGGGTGTCCCCCGCCTCGTGCCCGAAGACAGCTGAGATAGGCTCCAGCAACTCCCGCGACCCTAATGAGAAATAAGTAGTACAGAAAATGAGATGAGATGAGATGAGATGAGAATAAATAAATAAATACATCTCATCTCATTTTCCGTACCGCTTATTCCTCATTAGGGTCGCGGTGCCAATCGCAGGGCACACAAAGACATACAACAGTCACTCTCACACTCACACCTAATTTGGAGTGGTCAGGCAGGCTGGAGCGGCTGGAGAAAAATGTCAGGTGTGATGTGTGATAGAAGGGTTTCAGCTAGGATGAAAGGAAAAGTGTATAAAACAGTGGTGAGACCAGCCATGATGTTTGGACTGAAGGACATGAAGGTAGCTGGTGTGAGAGAAGAGGATGCACAAAACCGGGATAGATGGAGGACATTGATTTGCTGTGGTGACCCCTGAAGGGAAAAGCCCAAAGGAAAAGAAGAAGATTATTATTATAATTATTAAAAAGAACCTCTGGTGTTGTCGGCCATTAGTTATTCCCTCTTATTTTGAAATAGTTGGAGTTCTGTCGCCATCACATTTGGCCTGGACATTCCCTCATCCACTTCCCCATGCTGCCCACCCACAAGTCAGCCGAATTTAGTTTCAATTAAAATTAGGAGCGAGAGATCACATCAGAAAGGCGGCTCAGGTGATAATCGTCGTCTCACGTTGATGGGAAAAAAACCCTGAGTGGGAAAAGAGAAATGCTGGCCGTCACCTCAGGGTCATGACACGAATGAGAAGACCCCAGGGGCGTCTGTTGGTGTAACACCCCCTCATCACCCCCCCTACAACAAAACACCATGTTTCATTTGACTTCCTCCAGACGCTTATGCTTAACATTGTGTCGACATTTAAAAATATATATCGAAACACATTTGTCAGTCTGCACAGTGGAATTGTTGGCTGCTATTTTTAAGACGTGAGAGAATAATTTGTCAAGAAAATATACCGTACGTGTCTTTCTCGTATATTGTCTTGTTTAAATAATAATAATAATAATAATAATAATAATAATAATAATAATAATAATAATACATTTCATTTATAAGCATATTTCATAACTCTCAAGGACACTTTACAGTCACATGATATTTTTTCTCCGGGTGAGCAGCGGCAGCCACACGCACCAGCGTTCACTCAACCCAGAAGTAACACAAAGTAAAAAAAAAAAAAAAAAAAACGAACTAACAAATATTCATTTTTCAGCACATGCTGTACCCTCTTTTTGACATGAAGCAGTTCAAGATGAAAGAGGAAAGGATCAAAGCATCTTTTTCGGCAGTGGATCAGGGACGTCATGGTGGACTGTGCACATCTAGTACAAGCTAAATGTGGAAAGCAAACACGTAGCTGTTGCATCCATTGACCAAAAGAGATGGTCTCACATCTGCTGTCCCACATAAATTCCCTTCAATTCCAAGCCGCAACATGTTTTTATTTATTGTTATTTATTCAGTTATTCATTTATTTATTTAGATTTATTTCTTTTTATTTATTCATCTATCCAATCTTTCATGTATTTATTTATTTATTTATTTATTTATTTATTTGTTTGTTTGTTTATGTCTTTTTATTATATAGTTATTCATTCATCCATTCATTTTTTTCATTTATTTATTAGTGTATTTATTTTTGTTCCTTAATCCATTACTTCTTTCATTTATTTATTTATTTATTCATCCATTTTTTAATTGATTATCATTTATTCATTTATTTATTTGTATATTTTTTTTTTTTTGTTTTATTCATCCATCCATTCTTTCATGTATTTATTTATGTGTTTTTATTATATATTTGTTCATTCATCCATTAAATGCCATTTAACATTTTGTAATTGAAAATTTGGACTGCAAGAAAAAAAATCATTGGTGTCGCCCGAACAAGGCAAGAAAAAGTCCTGTTGACCCTTCTACATCCTGCTCACCACCTCTCCCAGACATTCCGAAAACCGCCAGGCATTCACACAGAATCTCCCCACTCACCAGGTTGTTAGAAAGAAAGAATTCCCGAGAGGAAAATAAAATATTCATGTGGATGTCGGATTGATGAAACATCATGTTTTCACTTAGGCCGCGAACGTAACCGCTCATTCAAGTCCAATAAACGGCCTGCATGCAACCTGGAGTTAAAGGACAACCGACACCTTCGGACAAGTTGCGGCCATAATTTGTAAAATCGCTTCAAATGACTTCTACGGAACGTATTTTGCAAAGATTCCACCACATATAGCGATATTTTACGTTTTAAGACTCGCACTGAATATACAGGAAGTCTTGTTTTTGAGTTGCTGAGGGTACCTACCGTGATGTCACGGTAGGTATCGTCACTGACAGAGAAAGCGACACACAATGCATTTTGGGTACTTTGTTTCGTCTGAAAACTTTGTGTTGATCCTTGTTGTTTACGAAAATCAAAGGAAAACATAAATAACACGATGGTGAATCGTTGTGTGTTCCCAGCAGACAAATCAGCCCATTTCCAACGGAGCTTGGGCGCCATCTTGTGCATTTTCTGGGACGCTACATTGATGTCCTGTGAGGACTTCTTTAATTGATTGCAAACATTTATGCTTTCCTCTTCAGAACTATTTGAATCATATTCATAACTGGATGAGTAACAAGAAAGCATCTTCTCCAAATCTGAAGCCATTGTTTTGATTCTCGAGCAAGGCAAGACGTCTGCGTGACGTCTCGAACAAGGGGGCGGGACCTTCTGAAACTCAAACTTTCTGAGCTCATTAGTGGCAGTTTTGGCCAACTTTCAGTCATTTTTATTGGTGTTTTTCATTTGACTAAAAATATCAGCCTGCGTGTTTTGGGTATTTTAGATGCTATAAAACGTTTTTCTGATGTCAGTTAGGAAACAAAAAAAATGGTGTCGGTTGTCCTTTAAATGACAGCGAAATGAGAGGCTCGCTATGAAATACAAGAAGAATTATTTCAATCATGAAAGCATGTTAGGGCTCATGTTGATGTGACATCTGCTGTTAATCTGGAAGAACAACCCCACTGACCTTTCCAGCTTGTTGGAATTGGAATAGAAGCTGCCATCCGTCATCCGCCGGTTTTCCAGGCTACTTTTTCTTTTTCTCTTCAGGGGTTAGGAGGAGCTGGAGCAGGAGCGGGGATGATGTCGATTCATGAACCTTGTGATCACAACCCTGCTGCCTGAAAGACTATTTCGCCACAAGATGGTAGCATTGCATCCCATAATGCTAAAAAGGAGCTGAACCGGTGCAACATGCAGCATCTCCAAAGCGTCGTTGAACGGCAGCAAAAGATCCAGCAATCAACATACACAAAAAAGTCTAACGTCACATGACTTCATTTGAACGGATTTGTGACATCACCTTTAAAATGACCCCGGAAGTAGTTTTTTTTGTACAAATAGGAAAGAGATAAAAACATATACAGTGATACCGCATCTTACGAAAATAATTGGTTCCCACAAAGTGCGTGTAAGGTGAAAAGTGTGTCTTCCAAACATTAATTTCCTATGGGAAACCATTAAAAATGAGAAGAATCCATTCCCATGTGCCTATAAAACATCATTTTCTACTAAATGCTGTGACCCGCACGGTCAGAAGATGGTCCACAGAAGCTGTGGAAGCTCTGCGGGACTGTTTTGACTCAACCAGGTGGGAGCTCTTCACTGAGATTCATGGGGAGGACATTGACTCACTCACTGACACCATCAAAGACTACATAAACGTTTGTGAACAAAACACCGTACCACCAGGACTGTGCGGTGTTTTGCCAACAACAAACCATGGATTAATCCCGACATAAAAGCCCTCCTGAGGGAAAAGTAAGGGGCTTTTGTGTCGGGCAACAGAGAGGAACTGAAGGTCGTGCAGATCCAATTGAGGAGGAAGATCAGAGAGGCGAAGAAGGCCTACAGGATGAAAATGGAGTAGCAGCTGCAAGCCAGCAATGTCGCTGGTGTTTGGAAGGGCCTGAAAAACATCTCAGGCCACAAAAGCCCAGTGACATTGAACAAAAAGGACAAGGACTGGGCAGGTGAACTCAACCGCTTTTTCAATCGGTTCTACAAGACGCCTGTCGCCCCCGGCCCACCGTCAACTCCACCTGTAGCTGCACCTGCACCAACTCTCACTGTGGACTTACCCTCCCTGACCCCTCTCACGACCAGCTTCCCGCAACCAACAACTGCCCTCCCAACCGTTGCCACACCCTCAGCCACACCTCTGCCTCCTGGTGGCAAACATGCCACAGTACGTGAGGGTAAAGAACTGTGAGTCGGACAGGATTCTTTGCAGCACCGGAGCGCCTCACGGGACAGCCAGGACTGTCCTGTTCACTCTCTACACCTCGGACTTCAACTACAACACTCCAACCTGCCACCTTCAGAAGTTCTCTGACGACTCAGCTATTGTCGGCCTCATTACAGAGGAAGACGATCGGGAGTACAGGGGACTGACAAAGGACTTTGTGGAATGGTGCCAGCAAAATCATCTCCAGATCAACACCGGGAAAACCAAGGAGCTTGTAGTGGATTTCTTCAGGAAACAATCCTCACGTCACCGTTGAACATCCAGGGTTCGGACATTGAGAGGGTGACCTCCTACAAGTACCTGGGTGTTACTCTGAACAATAAACTGGACTGGACTACAAACATGAATGCCCTAATAAAAAAGGGGCAGAGTCGCCTCTTCCTACTCAGGAAACTGAGGTCTTTTGGAGTTCAGGGGTCACTCCTAAAGACTTTCTCCGACTCTGTGGTGGCTTCAGCCACCAACTCTGGAATTGTCTGCTGGTCAGGCAGCATCACCACCCGGGACAGGAAAATACTGGAGCGCCTTGTCAAGAGGGCCAGTTCTGTCCTGGGCTGCTCGCTGGACTCTCTGAAGGAGGTGGGCAACAGATGGACGCTAGCTAAACTAAAAGCTATGATGGACAGCCCCTCCCACCCCCTCCTGCCCACCCTGACAGTGTCACGTTTTGCGAGGTGGTGATGGCGGGTGCGGATCCCAAGAAGCAGGCAGGAGGGAGCAGGAGGTTGTTTGACAAATTGTATTAAAATAAAGGTCAGCATGAACAAAATGTAAAACATCAAAATGATCTGAATGGAAAAAATACAAAGTAGCAAAAGAAGACCAAAAGTAAAAGTCCGCCAAGGTTAAACTAACCCGTACATAATGCATGCAGCAAACAAGCAGCAAACAAACAATGAACCGGCCCCGGATGGTCGTGCCGGGTGTCCTTTTAAGTGTCAATGATTAAACGACCAGCACCTGCGAGGCTGCAGGCAGGGCTGACGTCGCTACCCGCTGGTCGCCAATCTGATCGGGACGACCAGCACCTGTGCAGGTGTAGACGGGGCCGACAGCGCCCCCCGTTGGTCGCCAACCAGATCATGACAGACAGCACTGGGTCGCTCCTTCAGCCAGAGACTATTACACCCACGCTGCAAGAAGGAGAGGTACCGCCGCTCGTTCCTACGACTGCTGTCAGGCTGTGCAATTCTCAATGATCACACGTGAGAAAAAAACAAAACTGGACACTTATAAATGTGATTTGATGCAATATATCAATATGCCTTTCTTGATACTTGCACGATGTACAGTTTTTTTTATGAAACGGTTTTGCACATTTACATAGTATACAGTTGACATTTTTATTTTGTTATGCTTAGAATAGCTCGCTTTCTATCCTTTCACCCCCTCACCCCCATCCCCTTTAAAATTGCTGCTGTGGACTGCAAATTTCCCCATTGTGGGACAAATAAAGGTTTTCTGGTTCTGATTCTGATTAATAAGCCTTAAAACTACACAAAATATACCTTATTTTATGTATAATAAATATGCTATTGTATTGTAATTAAAGAAATAAACTGTACTGTATAAAAAAGTCATTTTATTGACCTTTGTGATGGTCGTTGATGTAGTAGCCTCTTGATGATATCCGAGTGAAGTTGCCATGCTTTCTCGGCAAAAATACCCTCACTCACACTGTCCCCTTCTAGCTGGTTTTCGTTCATCCAAATCAACAGAAGTTTTTCAACCTTGCTTACACAACACAGAAACACCCTGAGCCACACGTAGCAATGGTCGACTTAGCATAGTGGTACTGGGACGCTAAGTCACACAAACGCACACCTCATTCGTGTTTTTCGATGATCTCCTTCTTCTGCCCGACCTTAATTTGTTTTCTGTCCTCTTCGCCTGAGCACAAGCCTGTGGTGGGGTCTTTTTCACTCCCAAAAAAAGCAAAAGTACTCGCTCCATAACAAACCACGTCTGCACTGAGTGCACTCAAAGAAAGTGGCTGTGGAAAAGTACTCTGGCAGCCTCGCTAGCACTGTTCGTGTTGGGGTAATTCGCCATACAAACATCTCTAAACATCGCTCGCTAATCTTTGTTTACATTTTGGACTTCCTGATACGTCATATCATGCCTTCCTTTACATGATGTCGCATTTACATTACGTCACATCCTTTCACGTCACACACTGTGCGCCGTATAAAATGCTCTCCCTTCTGGTTCGTCGCTCTCTCTATCGCCATGCTTCCTCCTGAAGCCGACACCGCGATGCCTCCGCTCTCTCCAAGATTAAACCAACTTTCTGTTCTACACCTAGCTCCCTGATGATTTAACAATCCTTTTCCATCAACACCCGTAGACGCGATGAACCAGGGACGAACGATCAAAATACAGTAAAGTCTCGTTATATCGATATCGTTCATATTGATAATACTGCTTATTACGACACTATTTTCATTTCTCGTGCACATTTCCAGTCGTTTTATGTATTGTGTAGCAGAGCCATTTTCATTTTCAGACGCTAGCTCGTGTGAAGCAGACGAGATTGAAGTGTTTGTGTTAAAAGGTAAAAATGGGAAGCAGAAGAAGATTGATGACTTTTTTAAATTGCATCCATAATACAGTAAGATGTAAACGTTGCAGTTTCCCTGTTGTGTTATGTACATGCCCACTGTACTGTATATGAATGCAATCGTTTTTTGCAACAATGTTTCTTGTTTTGTCTGCTAAAGCGTGATGATTTTGAAAATTACCATACATTCCATACTGTGTATTAAAGGACAACCGATGTCTCTTTTTATTCAAATGCAAAACACCAATAAAAATGACTTCACGCCAAGACGTCTTGCATTGCTTGTGAATCCAAACAATGGCTTCAGATTCGGATAATATGCTTTCTCGTTACACATCCAGTTATGAATATGATTCAAATACACTGTAGTTCTGAAGAGGAAAGTATACATGTTTGCAATCGATTAAAGAATTATGTGTCATTTTGAGTCAACATTGGGGAAACATCTCTCACCTGAAAAAAAAGAGGCACAAAATGGCGAGCTCATGGCCAGCTCCGTTTCTTATATGGCGCTTGGATGCCCTCGTTTGGCGGCTTTTGTTAATGCAGTTCGGCGCAGGACGGATATATCGACAGTACGGTTATATCGACATTCTTTCTAACTCCGGAGAATATCGATATAACGAGTCTTTACTGTAATCCAACAGTTCAACTGTATGGTTTTGTGTTCTTCCAGCCAGTCTGAAAGTCTGAAAGCTCTGTGTATTTCACGAAAACTAGTTTGTATGCCAAGATTATATTCTCGCTAATTTAATATCCGTAAGGTGAAAAATTCGTTAGCTAAAGCGTTTGTAAACCGAGGTATCACTGTAATTGCAAAAGTGTTTCTTTTTTTCATTTAATGTAATTTTATTTTGGCATTTGACTCAGCATCATCCTGACTTGATCTCATTTTTTTTCCCTGGCGCTTTCTACTATCTTTGTGACTGCTTAATTTTTTTCCTGTACGTATATGCTACCTGTCCATGTTAATCGCTTTGTTCCAGCTTTAGCTGTTGTTAAAGCGCGATATCAATCCATGTGTTGTATTGTGTTGTGCACGTCAGCGTGATTGACACCACAAGCCCAAACCGTCAATCAAATGTCAAAATTGAGATGAATCAGAAAGCGAACTCGTCACTCGGTTGAGATGACGGCAAGCGAGCATGATGTGCCATCAATTCAGTTTGGATTTTTATGTTTTTATGGGGGGGCAGATGATGTGCATTTGTCCATATGGTCAAGCTCGAGCCCCCCCTTCCCTTTTGCCCCATGACTGATGTGCCTTCACAACTTTAAAAGCTTCCTCCTGCACTTCAAGTGCCATATTGATCTGGCAAAGTGCCTTTGGTTGTGTGATTTCCCCCCCCCCCCCCCCCCCCCCCCCCAGGCCTGACCCGCCCACCCCGCCTCTCCTCACGCGGCCTGCAGACTCACCCGGTGCAGACTTTGTGTTTTTGGGGTGAAAGGCAACCGTCTCAAATGTCCACAGCAGCCACAGCAGCTGCCGCCGGACCTCTTTGGCACAAAAGAGCAGAGAGGTACAAAGGAGGGTGTGGGGGGGGGGGGGGTCCCAATCCCCATGCAACCTTTGTTGGAGGCCCCTCCTCTGGTTTTCCTGCTCTCTGCACCTATTGAAGAGGTCGCACAAGGGTTGGCTGGAGCTTTTGTCCTACTTTTTGTTTTTGGGCGAGTGGAGCTGTAGAGGAGGTGCTGAACAAGCACATTTTAATAATAATAATAATAATAATATTGTTATTTGTTATTTAGTATTTTTGTTCGAGAGAGAGCGACGGTGCCGCGAGAGCGACGGTGCCTTTCCAGCAGCTCCTGTGTTTTGCTTTTCTCCTTTCATTTCTTTCATAACTTTGCTGCTGTGAAATGTAAATTTCTCCACTGCGAGACTAATAAAGGCAAATCCAATCCAATAATAATAATAATAATAATAATAATAATAATAATAATAATAATAATAATAATAATAATACATTTAATTTCTAAGCACCTTTCAAAACTCTCAAGGTCACTTTACAGTCACAGTAAAAGATTTTCAGTGGGTGAGCAGCGGCTAACACACGCGCCAGCGTTCACTCAACCGGAAGTAACTCAAGTAATTAGAAAGCTAGCTCACTAGCGAATAGATAGCTAATAGATAGCTAGATCGATAACTAGCCAGCTAGATAGCAAATAGAGAGCCAGCGAGCTTGATCGATAGCTAGCCAGATAGATAGCAAATAAAGCGCTAGCTTAAGACACACACATACATGTTTTGCCACATGGTGGGGACAAGGTGTGTGAGGGATCATCCCCATGGGAACTACGCACATACACACACACACACACGCACACACATGCACGCACACTTACACACACACACACACACGCACGCACACACACACACACACACACACATTCCAATGTCCCATTTTTTGCACTCCAATCCAAGTCCCAGACTCTCTGAGAATGGGTTGATATGGCCTCCCGACCTGATACCTCTCTCATCTTTATAACTCACACAAACTCATAAAGTCACATTGTGTACTTCAAAATAATGTGAGTGAGTAATTGTGAGTTTGGCGATATTTTGTTGCCAGTTGAACAACACACATTCCCGAACTGTTGTTCGTAAGTTGAATTTGTTTGTAAGTTGCTTCAGTGCTGTATTTTGTATTTTTAAAGGAAAACCGACGTCCTCGGACAAGTTGTGTCCATAATTTGTAAAATGGCTTGAAATGACTTCTACTGAGCGTATTTTACAAAGATTCCACCACATATAGACATTAAGACTCGCGCTGAATATTCAGGAAGTCTTGTTTTTCAGTTGGTGACGAGTCCGTACGTGACGTCACTAAATGACTGCCCTTTACCGTAAAAAAGACACGCATTGTAGCGGTCCTTCCATCACGTCAATGTCTTTTGCTGTACTTGTTTGGTCTGGGGATCTCGTGTTGCACCCAAAAGACGCCAGAAGGCCAGAAGAGGGCGTCCAAGCGCCATATAAGGAAACGGAGATGGCCACAGGAGGTCGCCGTTTTGTGCCTCTTTTTATGGGTGAGAGATTTTCCCCCAATGTTGCCTCAAAATGGCACAAATAAATTCTTTAATCGATTGCAAACGTGTGCTTTCCTCTTCAGAACTATTTGAATCATATTCATCACTGGATGTGGAACAAGAAAGCATGTTCTCTGAATCTGAAGCCATTGTTTTGATTCACTATCAATGCAAGACGTCTTGGCGTGACGTCACGAACTGGGGGCGGGACTTTCTGAAAATGCTCAATTCGCAGCTCCATTTTTTGCAGATTTTGGACCCTTGAAGTCATTTTTATTGGTATTTTGTATTTGAATAAAAATATCATACTGTATGTTTTGGGTATTTTAGATGCTATAAAATGTTTTTCTGATGTCAGTTAAGAAACAAAAACATGACGTCGGTTGTCCTTTAAGACTTATATAAGTATGTTTAAGAATTATATAAGTATGTGTAAGGCTTGTATAAGTGCCCCGTATTGGTTTGTACCGAAAAGTAAACATTTAATAAAATATATCCTCCTTAAAGATACAACTGGAGTAAATACTTCATATGTTACTCCAAAAATGTACCGTTGTTCGTAACTCAAATGTTCGTAAATCGGGGAGCGTCTGTATGTTTTTGTATTTTTTTGTTGTTTGTGTTTTTTTAAGATATAATATTCATTAGTGTTGTCATATTTATTATTTGTTATTTAGTTTTTATTGTTATTTTACTTTATGTTACTTCCGGGTTGAGTGAACGCTGGCGCGTGGCTGCCGATGCTCGCCCGCAGAAAAAAAATATCCTGTCATTGTAAAGTTTCCTTGAGAGTTTTGAAAGGCGCTAATTAATGAAAATGTTTTTCATTATATGTATTATATGTCATTATATGTATTATTGGCGGTAGGTTAGCAGTGCAGAGGTCGCCGGTTCGCGTCCCACCCCGGCCTCGCTGTGTACAGTTTGCATGTTCTCCCCGGGCCCGTGTGGGCTTTCATCGGGTCCTCCGGTTTCCTCCCACACCCCAAAAACATGCATGGCAGGCAGATTCATCTCATCTCAACTTCCGTACTGCTTATTCCTCATCAGGGTCGCGGGGGTTGCTGGAGCCTATGTCAGCTGTCTTCGGGCACGAGGCGGGGGACACCCGCCTCGTGTCCGGGGAGAACATGCAAACTCCACACAGGGAGGCCGGACCGGGATGCAAACCGGCGACCTCTGCACTGTGAAGCCGGTGTGCTAACCACTCGACTACCGGGCCGCCCTGGCAGGCAGATTGATAGGCTCCAGCACCCTCCGCGACCCTACTGAGGAATAAGCGGTACAGAAAATGGTTTCTTCTTCTTATTATTATTATTATTATTATTTCGTCTCTGTACGCTCTTAGTCGTACAGGAGTGGTCCATGGATGAAAAGGTTTCTTCAGCCGTCATCTGTACTTCTTTGAAGAACCTTCGTCAGCAAACTAAAGTCTTACTGGTAGTTTAGGCCCTATATATATATATATATATATATATATATATATATATATATATATATATATATATATATATATATATATATATATATATATATATATATATATATATATATATATATATATATATATATATATATATCATATATTATTAATCACAATGGTTGTTGTTTGATCCCATTTTTAAACCAAATGTGATGAAAGCTCTCCATTTGCTACCTTCTTCTGCTCCAGAAAGTGAAAAGCAGATGGGGTGGGTGAGTGGCGGAGGACTGATTGCAGTTCAGCTGGCCCCTTTCTTTGTGTGTGACGGGACTGGGGGGGGGCGAACGACAGCAGCTGTTGACTCGGCAATGGTGACACAATGCTCAAGGGTCACTTTGGCGATGTCAAAGTGGCAAAGGATGACGAGCAATGTCGGAATCGCAACAGAGGAAAGAAAGTACGCGTGCCATGTCAGACATTTTTATTTAGATCTGCCATCCTCATTTTCCAACAATATTAGAATTTTTTTCACAGTCAAATCTGTTTTTTAATCTTTTGAAAACAGTTGGAAATGGAAAACATGGACACATTGAGCATTATCTGATCCAGACATCAAAACAAAACATAGATCAGATAACCATCTCAATAAAATGTTTTACATTTCCTGCCATTCTGCTGATGCAACGTCCTGTTCACTGTGACATATAAGAAAAAAAAGTAAACAAATAAATAATGAAAAAATAAGAGAAAAATAATAATAATACAAATAAAAATAATAAATAGTAGTAATTATAATAGCAATAATTAGCTCGAGTGGATTGGGGTTCATAGATTATCTTAAATATCTTCATAAGCACTTGAGTTACTGTTTTCCCAGGTATCCCATAGTCACTCAAATTTAGCTCGCTCGCCTCGGACTATGAATGTACAAATCTGGGTTTTTGACCATAATCCGTTCCAGAAACCTGTTTGAAAACCAATTTGTTCAAAAACACACATCTTTTAGGGGTCGAAAACTGAATTGGACGAGAACCGAGACGTTAAAAACCAAGGTTTGACTACACTCTGAAGGACAATTCTTCAATCGTTCTTCGAATTCAGCTATATTCTAAAGTGAAACTTTGAACTCATTCACTGCCAGGGATGTGCAAAAATGTGTACACTCCAGTGCCAGGGTTTTTGTCATTATTGCCCGAATTCACCGACAGAATATTGAGTTTTAGGACTACATCAACATTCAATGCAGCGGAAGAAACCTTGGATCTTCTTCTTTCATCAAAAAAAAAAAAAAACGAGTTAATTCCAAAATGATTTGGGTGTGGAGTTATATGAACTTGAAATGAGGGCAGCTGTACAAAATACAATACAATGTAACACATACATATGACTTTCAAAGTGCTAACATGAAAAAAGGGAAATGCTGCCTCCTTGTGGAAGGGAAAAAAACATTGCCAGAAGCCATGGCCAGCACTTTATCGGCACCCAAAAAAAAAAAAAACGAACAAATTCGGGAATGGTGCTCTATGTCATATTTTTAATTCCCAAATACATTTGTGAGTAATAATAATAATAATAATAATAATAATAATAATAATAATAATAATAATAATAATAATACATTTCATTTCTAAGCGCCTTTCAAAACTCTCAAGGTCACTTTACAGTCACAGGAAAGTTTTTTTCTACAGGTGAGCAGTGGCAGCCACACGCGCCAGCATTCACTCAACCTGGAAGTAACTCAAATAGATAGAAAGCTAGCTAGCTAGCCAAGAGATAGCCGCCGAGACACCCAACCAGCAATCAAGCTAGCCATCTAGCTAGCTATCCATAAGCTATATAGCCATCCTTCTAGCTAGTTATCTATCTTGACAGCTATCCACCAGCCATCCACTTGCTATCTAGCCAGTTATCCATTAGCTATATAACCATCCTTCTAGTGGAAATTTGAGTTGAAGGTCGGAGATTTGAGTTAAAGGTCAGAATTCTGAGTTAAAGGTCGGAATTCTGAGTTAAAAGTCGGAATATTGAGTTAAAAGTCAGAATACTGAGTTAAAGATGTGAATTTCGAGTGAAAAGTTGGAATTCTGAATTAAATGTGTGTGCGTTACTTCCTGGTTGAGTGAACGCTGGCGCGTGTGGCTGCTGCTGCTCATCCGCAGAGAAACATTGTTAATCTTATCCTGTGACTGTAAAGTGTCATTGAAAGTTTTGAAAGGCGCTTATAAATTGAATGTATTATTATTATTTGCTGCTGTGAAATGTAAATTTCTCCACTGTGAGACTAATAAAGGCATATCCAATCCAATCCAATCCAATTATTATTATTATTATTATTATTATTATTATTATTATTATTATTATTATTATTATTATTATTATTATTATTATTATCATTAATAATAATTATTTATTATTAATAGTTATTCATACAATACAATACACCCTAATTTATATAGCGATTTCACAACAGCTGCAACAAAGCGCTTCACAAAATAGTCAACACAAAGCAAAATAATAAACACAACAGGAACATAAAAACATGAACAGTCTTCCAATCTTAACGACTTTCCCCATGTACTCTATAATGTTTGCGTACAAGACAAAGACTTTATTACATGAAGTAGTTCTTGATGAAAGAGGAGAGGATGAAAGCCTCCTTTTCACCAGTGGATCAGAGCCGTCATGGTGGAAAGTTTTCAAAGCAAACACCAAGCTGTATTGACCAAAAGAGATTGTCTTAAATTGTGCTGACATTAAATTTTTGCTTTGATCAAAAATGACACCTGAACATCATGACACGTGACATTCCAGGGTGGGTTGCATGATGGCGAACTCGACTACGAACGCACACCCGCATTTTGACCGCTCCAAGTTGAATCTCCCTTTGCATAAGTGAAATGCGGCGGCACGCGCTCTGCTAGTTAGCATACGTAAAGAACGACCTGTGGTGGAGGCGCGTGGCATCTGGAGATATTGTACCTCCCCTTATCTCCTCTGTCTGCATCCGTCTCCATGACGACCGAGCGGGGTGCCATCTGTCCCCCTGGGGATGGAGGGGAGGTGGACAAAGGAAGTCGGCCAGCACCTGCTGCGCTCGCGCGGGCCGCACACGAGCCACTTTTGACATCCATTCAACTGCAAAGTTGCGAAAAGTGCGGGTGCGTTCGGGTGTGGAGAGTTGAAGCGGATCATCAATTTGTGCTCTGCTGCGGATCAGGATTTTATTTTTTCCTCAATTGTCGATGATAATCATCATATTAAATGTGTAAAAAATAATGAGGCACAAATCTCCAATGAGTTGTAGCGGGTCACCACAGATTTCATTTTGAATGCCAAAGAGGCCACCATCAGTTTTCGGCATGTCCAGATTTTTGCAATGCAAAGTTTGCGTAACCAGCCACGGGGGGGTGGGTGAGGGGGGTGCAAAAACGGGGTGATAAAATCACTCGCATATGTCCATACTGTCAACATCAACGTAATGAATGTTGAGCACGTGTTTTTTGCCACAACAAGCACTTATCGCAGGTGTTAGGAACCTATGACTCGCGAGCCGTACATGGCTCTTTTGATGGTTGCATCTGGCTCGCCGATAAAACTAAATACAGGTAACATCGGACTTACGACCAAGTTCCGTTCCGACCAAACGGTTGTAATTTGAAACGGCGGTAAGTCGAAATCCACTCAAAATGTTGAATAGGGACTCAGAGGCTGAATTACTCACAAGCTTCCCCTCTGGTAAAATAGGGTCTGGCGGTCGTGGTCGTAATTACGGGTGGTCGTAAGTCGAGCCAGTCGTAAGTTGGATGTTACCTGTATTTGGAAAACTTGAATATACAGTAAAGTCTCGTTATATCGATATCGGATATATCGATAGTCCCGGTTATATCGATACTATTTCTATGCACGCACGGAGAAAATTACATGCAAACAGGGTCGGATATATCGATAGACCTGGTTATATCGATATTTTTTCCCACTCCCGAGAATATCGATATAACGAGACTTTACTGTATTTATGTTATATTTGAAAAAAGTATTTTCATTCATTGAAGGTGTTTCTTATAGTCCGGTGCGCCGTATGCACTGGAACATTTTTGAAAATACACCATTCATTGGGGGTGCACCTTATGCACATGAGAATACATTTTTTTTATGCGCGCTATTATGCGGCATAGGTGGTGTTCCGTTTAATACTAGGCGTCGTGTATGCCTGAACATAACGTGATTATTTGCGTCGCCCTAAAAGAACGAAAATGCTATTAATCGGTTGTTCAGTCGTTTTACAAAGTTAATTCTTAATACAAACGCTCCCCCACTTACGAACATTCGACTGACAAACAATGATGCGTACAAACATTTTTGTAGTAATATATGTAGTATTCTCTTCCAGTAGTATAAGTACATATCTTTATAGACCGTATTTTTCATTCAATGTTTATTTTTCAGTACAAACCAATACAGGTTACTTATACAAGCCTTAAAAAAACTTACATGAGCCTTAAACATAAATTCCGTACAAAATATAGCACTGAAGCTGGACAAAATTTTCAAACACGTTCATCATCATCTTCTTCTTCTTCTTTTCCTTTCGGCTTTTCCCTTCAAGGGGTCACCACAGCGAATCAGTGACCTCCATCTTCAGAGGTTTGATCCACATGTTTGTTTTGGCCAACATGAGGAACACAAAAATATTCATATTAATGGTGAGTATTATCACAAAGTTATTTTAAATAATATATACTGACATTTTGTTGAAATCACGCGCATGTGTGTTTGAGTGCGTGTGTGTGTGTGCATGCGTGCGTATGACTGTAA
This sequence comes from Hippocampus bargibanti, assembly GCF_051943395.1. Taxonomy (NCBI): domain Eukaryota; kingdom Metazoa; phylum Chordata; class Actinopteri; order Syngnathiformes; family Syngnathidae; genus Hippocampus; species Hippocampus bargibanti. Next base: position 1,476,576 of record NC_142751.1, read on the forward strand.
AGTGTTCTTGAGAGTTTTGAAAGGTGTTTAGAAATGAAATGTATTGTTATTATTATTAAGCTTGTAGTAGCCGTGCACATTCCACCATGACGTCCCTGATCCACTGCTGAAAAGGACGCTTTGATCCTTTCCTCTGTCATCTATAACTGCTTCATGTCACAGAGGCTACAGCAAGTGCTGAAGCATTAATGACTTTCTGTGTCTTTGTGTTGTCATATTATTTGTATGTAGTTTTGTTGTTGTTTTTTTTTTTTGGTGCCGTGAGAGTGGCTGCCTTTCCAGCAGCTCCTGTATTTTGTTTTTCTACTTCTTTCTTTCCTTTCCTCTTCCTTTCATAACTTTGCTGCTGTGAAATGTCAATGTCTTCACTGCCAGACGAATAAAGGTACATCCAATCCAAATAATTGTTTGAATGGCATGAAAAAAGATTGCAGATTCCAAAAAAATAGTTTGCAACTTGAAGTCGTTATAGAGGACTAATGAAATAAAAATCTGGCAAACGTTTTGTTTAGCTTTTTCTACACAGCTGATGATCACGTGGTCACCCGACCCCCGCAGCAGCACGCACAACATTCTGGCACGCGCTGCTCATTTGCATTTGTATGGACAAGCTGATAATAGAAGGCTTTTCTGCACATACAATGGGAGGGAGGGTTATATGGCCGGCCCCGAGTCCACAGATGGCACCGTCCACCTGCCCTTTCTGCGTTTGGGTTGCTGGGCGAGAGGAGGGCGCGGGGGGTGGGGGGGGTGCACACTTTCCCTACGCTTTAACAAAAACAATGAGGCTTCAGAGCAGACATACAGTATATTTGTATGTTTAGTTTGTAGACATGAATTTTCTAAACTCTAATCACGTGATCTTTTTTTGTAAATTGCACAAAACAAGCACGACGCCCCCCTCTCGGCGCCCCCTTTAGCGTGCGTAAATTGGGCTATTTTTAGATTGGAGCAGAGGCTGAGGGGAGCGTGCGTGTCTCGATGACCATCATCAATCTGCCACGAGCCAAAAGCGTGACAATGGCATTATCATAGCAATACACGAGTCTGCAGCCAATAATGGAGCAGCTCATTCAAAGCCCCCCCCCCCCACGAGCTGCTCTGTATAAAAGAGGTGAGGCTCCTCTGGAAGGACACTTGGTCTTGCTGCGGATCTCATCTAAAACGACATTTTCTCTCTCTCTGCGGATCTACATCGTCATTCATCATCATGACTCTTGAGGAAGTTCTGAGCCAGCAATCCAGCGAAGCCGAGCGGGCACACGCCACTGGCAAAACCCTGGAAGAGGTGCTGGTGACCGCCATGGACAACGACGCCCTCACCGTAGGCGTGTACGAGTGCGCCAAAGTGATGAATCTGTAAGTATTTCATTGACCGGCAACTTTGCCAAAACTTGTATCAGTCCGGGTCCATTCCGGGACGGCGGTTGACCGTTTACCCCCGTTTGCTTGAACAGAGACCCGGACAGCGTGTCGTTCTGCGTGCTGGCCGTGGACGAGGGTTTCGAGTGCGACATCGCTTTGCAGATCCACTTCACCCTCATCCAGTCCTTCTGCTTTGACAACGACATCAGCATTGTCCGAGTGAACCACTTGAAGCGTCTGGCTGAAATTGTCTCTGACAAGCCGGATAAGCTTGAAGATGCACACTGCGTCCTCATCACGGTTCGTTCAGTTCCTTGGTTTACTGAAAGACTTACTGTATGGGGCACAGGTCTAAATACAATCTCCTGTTCTTGTCTAAGCAGAACCCAGCTGACGGGGCTTGGGAGGACCCCTCCCTGGAGAAACTGCACCTGTTCTGCGAGGAGAGCCGGCGTCTGAACGACTGGGTTCCCGAGATCAGCCTCCCCGGACGCTGACATGGCTTCGGACTGGTCTCTGAGAAGCTTCCTGTAAATCGGAAACGCTCATCCCGATGGAACGGATGAGTTTGTCCTCGATCATCCCCGGATACTCCTGAGGTGGATTCCCAATCCGGGCGGTGCGGCGCCGGCCGGAGGGCCCTCGCGCAACCGTCGCCTCTTGTTCCGTCCATGCCAAGATGACTCTCATTCTTTGTGCGAATGAGGTCGGGTATGCCTCGAGAGCGACACATCGACCCTCATTCTTTGTGCGGATGAGGTTTGGAGAGGAAGGAGCACGCGCAGCAGGAGAAGAAGCGGTGCTGAAGGAAGAGGAACTTGTTCAAAAGGGACTTTTGAACCAAGGCCTCTTGGGCTGAGCAACACCACAGCAGTTGCAGGCAGCCAAAATGTTTCCCACTTTCCAGAATGGTCTTAATTCTCTAAAGGTTTCACTTTAGAAGCTTAATGATGACAAAAAAAAGATAAATACAGGTAACATCCGACTTAAGACCGGGTCGACCACCCGTACCCGTACGACAACGACCTCCAGACCCTATTTTTAAAATTTTAATTCTATGCCTGGCATCGCAACACACTAGCAATTTTGGCCAGCCTGTCAGCATCTCACTCTCACACAGCAATCGGCCGTGTGATGGCACCAGAGGGGGGAGTTCAACATTTGAATGGATTTCAATTTACGGCCATTTTGAGTTACGACCGTTTGGTCGGAACAGAACTCGGTCCTAAGTCGAATGTTACCTGTATTGGAAAAAAAAGAACCCATGCCTGTTCACTAAAGGTTTCACTTTAGAATACGGCAGAATTCAATGAATGCTAAATATTGAAGAATTGTACTGAAGAGTATGTCACTTAAAAAAAATGAAGAAAAAAAAACAATTTTTGAAATCTTGTTGAAAAATTAGTGCGGTAAATCTTAATAAAAAGAAACACCTTAAAATGCAATGTGCGTTTGTTTTCCTTTACCCTAGAGGAGATAGTAGATGGGGGTCAGGGGGGGGGGGCTAACATCTCAAAGAAGAATGAAACACTTTTCAGATAAAGTTTGAAACTCAGAAAATGTTGTCTGGAAGGGGGTTCTGGTCTGTCATCTGCTCGCTATTGTCCCCCTTAAAAAAACACACACCCCTCCCTCACCACTCATCTAATCTGCATGTGTAAAGACACAATAGAGCAGCTCCGTGCCTGTCAGATCCAGCAACCTGGACAGAGCCCCCCATTGTCTGCCTTGCAGATGTCTCCACAGCCACGCTACACCATCTGCTGTTCCTGCAGGAAGGAGGGGTGGGTCACCCAGGGCATCGCTGAGAGGGTAGGAGCAGAGGCTTTAAATGTGCTCTGCTTGGGAGGGGGGGCAGATTGGGTTTGGGTTGAGCTGGTTTGGGCCGGTTGTTAAAAAGAGAGGGGTCTCAGCATCTGATGTCCTGCCATCTGCGGTTGGGACAATGGTTGACTTGCAGGATCTTGATAAAACTTTGGGAACACGAAGACCCCGATTCAACACCACGGAGACCTTGTATTTTGAAAATATATATAATGAAAAATACCACAACAACAGTTAGGATGTGGAATCAAGGAAACAGAGAATTACAAAATGCTTTGGTATTGCAACACAGTAAAAAAAAAAAAAAAACATATGGGGACATTTTTAAATACAGTGTTAGGTGAGGAGGGGACGTATGAATGTCAACTATGCAGGGGCACATCCGAGAAACCAATACCAAAAGTTATTTACCTTCAGGTTAATTTAAACCAACCACACATTTGACGACAGAGAGGTTAAAATCTTAGCGAAAGAAAACAGATGGTTTGAAAGGGGAGTAAAAGAAGCTATTTTCATAAAAACAGCTAAACCCTTCACTAAATCGCCATGGTGGGGTGGGGTTTAATTTGGATCGTTCGTACAACAGCCCTCTTAGACCACATAGGCTTAGTTATGCTGATGAGGTGAGATCACTTTGCTGCTGTGAAATGTAAATTTCTCTAATGCGAGACTAATAAATGCAAATCCAATCCGATAATCAGTCAGGACAATAAAAGTAATTAGTGTAACCTCAGGGAATAGTCCTCTGCTCCCCCCAACCTGAGAGCAGGGACCTATCATAGCAGAGTCTGGCTACGCCACGTCTGGACAGTAGTAAATTTTAGTTCACTGACAAAGCCTCTTGGATAAGAAGCCAAACGTCCGAACCTTCAAAGAAGTACAGATGACGGCTGAAGAAACCTTCTCATCGATGGACCACTCCTGTACGACTTACACAGACGTTAGACCAGGGGTGTCAAACAATGGTCCTTGAGGGCCGCCGTCCTACATGTTTTCCAGGTTTCCATATTGCAACGCACCTGATTCAAGGGAACAGGCTTACGTCAGACTTCTGCAGAACTTGCTGATGATCTGATCATTAGAATCAGGTGTGTCCATTGAGCCTGCTCCCTTGAATCAGGAGGGTTGCAATAGGGAGACTTGGAAAACATGTAGGACGGCGGCCCTAGAGGACCGGATTTTGACACCCCTGATTTAGACAGTGTTTGTTCCAACACTTTTTGGTCATTAAAAAGCGGGCGGCGTCCGACAACAGGTGGTCTTTATTGAGTCGATTAGCACACCGAGGTGTGTCTCAAATTCATACTTGATGGTCGAAAATAAAACCAGACAAATTGACTGCACCATTGCCAAACCTGTGTAGGGGCCTGTTGGAAAAATGACCCCAGAACTGGAACTGAACACAGGCCTTAATATTAGGAAATCACACAGAATTTGGAGGTGTGCCTGAGTCCCCGGTACGCTCGTAGTCCCTCCCGCTTGGGGTCCCTCACCATGCCGCGAACCACAGGCGGACTGTCGCAGCCCCTTTTCCTTTGCGCCCGGTGCAGCAAGATTCGATAGACCCCCGTCACGGGGCTGCGGCAGTCATTCAAGTTATTGTTCAGCAAGTGTGCCGAGGTAAAGCCCAGCTTCTCCAGGGAGCACCTGATCTCTTCCATCTCTTCCTCCATCATAAGGTCTGTACTGTCCAGATCCGACAGGCCTCGCAGAGGGCTGGCTGGATCCGGAGATGCCAAGGACCAGGGGAATTCCACAGGCAAAAGCCAATCGCAACCCAGCATCTGGTCAACGGCGCAACGTTCGAGGGGATCTGCCTTTAAGATTCCCCTGATGAGCCTCTGACAAGGGCCGGGAACCCAGGGGGGGATACTGTAGGTGCCCTGGATGACGCATCGCCTCAGCTTGCCCATGGTTTCTGCGCGGAACGGCATGGTGCCGGTCACCATGAAGAAAAGGAGGACCCCCATTGCCCACACGTCTACGGGAGGGCCAAGGTAGCACTCGTCCCTGAAGAGCTCCGGGGCGGCATATGGAGGCGAGCCGCAGAAGGTGTCGAGCGTGTCACTGCGCTTGGAAACCTGCGTGCTGAATCCAAAGTCTGCCACCTTTACACAGCCGCTGGCGGTGAACAGGACATTTTCGGCTTTTAGGTCTCGGTGGACGATGTTATTACTGTGCTGCAAGGAAAATCATGATGTTTTCATTGTTAGGTTTCCACTACTATTTCACATCTTCCTTTTGCCGATTTGGCGGCCTTCCAACACATTTACGTCAAGGTCCTCACAAAATACAGCAAAAAGGACTTGATCACGAGATACCCTGGTAAGCAAACCTCCGTAATGAGGTACCTATTTCATGTTTGAACTTAAATTTGACGTGAAGGTCAAATATCTCGTATAATCGTGAGTAGAGTAACGCTCACTGCACCCACTCACCATGTACTTAATGGCAGATAAGATCTGGGAGAATGTGATCTTGCTGGTGTTGTCCGCAAGTTTTCCCTCAATGCAAATCTTGTTGTGCAGGTCTCCACCACCGGCGTACTCCAGAACCAGGAAGAGACGGCTCGGCATCTCCACGACTTCATAGAGACGGATCACGTTTGGGTGCTGCATAGAGTTCATGCTGCCGACTTCCCTGGAGAGAAGTCGCTGGGCTTGATTGTCAAATCTTGTTTTGTCCAGGATTTTAAGGGCTACTTTATCTGGAAAGACAAGTAACGAGACTTCAAAAACACCACATTGAAGCGTCCTGAAGATATGGAAGTGGCATCACAAATTCACAAGATTGAGATCACCGTTGATGGTACCTTTTGTCAGAGCATGAAATGCCATTTTGACTCTGGAGAAGGTCCCGTGGCCAATCTCTCCTCTAACTTTGTAGAAGCCGACCCTGCGGCCGATGACCAGTTCCTTAATGATCCGGTTGTCCTTGTGCATGTCCATCGTGAGCTTCTGCAGCGGGGTAAGGCATGGCGGGCCATCGACTTCTTCATCCTCTGGTTCGGGGTCTGAGCTATCGGTCAGGCTGTAAAGGCTGTGGTGGAGTTTGGGGCTTGCTACGTGGATGTGTCCTGCAGGCATCTTTGGTTATGCTTTCATCTGCAAAGCAACCCTAGTAATTGTAGTGTATAGAGCCATTAACTTCTAAGACAAGTGAGTCATTGAAAAAAATAAATAGTATACGGGACATAACCAAATGTACTTTGTCAGATGTCACAGAATGCCTTTATTTACGAGGTAAATTTGAAATATTGTTTCTATTTCAGTTGTAAATAGCTTCTGTATGTATCTAGGACTATCTGTCACATATATACATATATATATCACATATACCCATTTGTTATTACAGTGTCTGAAACTCATGACAAAAAGTTAACGGACACCAGGGCAAACCGATTTCCATGCCGTTCGGCGCGGAACGGCACCATGAAGAAAAGGAGGACCCCCATTGCCCACACGTCTACGGGATTTGTTATTAATTTGTTGTTACAGTGTCTGAAACTTGTTACAAAAATTTAACGGACACCAGGGCAGACAACTCTGAAAAGTTGCCTGCCCCATTTTTCACAACCTGAAACACAATAAGACGACTAATCGCAAAAACCAAAAAACATTGTTGCAAAGTATTAAGGATGATTTTTTTATTAAGGACCACAAATGCTCCCTTGCTTAATTTATCGTAAATATCCCCTGCTGACGATTTTGCTCCAGTTGTCGTTTGTCCATACACTATTCGGCATGTTGCACAATGCAATGTTTGCATTGCGTCATCTGCTACAAGCCACGTGAACTCCTCTTTCCACCATGCTTTTAATGTATGTTTACGTTTTGGAGCGTTATAAATTCTGTTACCTTCTTTTGAATCTTTCTTCTGAGGTTGAGGTTGTGTGCATCGACTTTGGCAAATGCACGACCTTGTAACGCTCGGGAAAGTCTGGAAGCACGAATCTGGCTTCTGATTGGCTGCTGTGCCAAGTATGCAAATTGTCAAACGAACCGAAATTCAGAAATTTCCAAACCGAACAAAGATTTCGAAATCGGAATAATTTATTCCGATTTCAAAATCTTCGTTCAAACGTTTGCTTTATTGAATAAAGCAAACGTTTGATTTGAAAAAAAGTCTTTCGTTTTTCTGTTTTTTTTTCTTGTCGGCCACCCGGGCTGAGACATTTTGTAAGTTGTACGCCCGACGTAAAAGTTGCATGTCCCGGGCGCCCGGGCAGACGTTATTTCAGACACTGGTTATTATCAAAGCTATGTTATTTATTTTTTGTATGTACTTAAAAATGGAATGCAGATTGTAAAGTGCCCCAGACTGTAGTTTCTACATGAGTATGTCCAAGGAATAACACACCGATTGATACAAAGCCTTCATTGGGAATATTTAAGAGATGGTCTTACCAAGTTTTCAAACTTCTGGTTGACATCAAAACACATCTGCTATGTCCATTTGGAGGGGTTAACAGGAACTCCGGACGTTGGAATCGTAAGAATCACAGTTCTCCGAATACTCTGATGAGGAAGAAGGCTTCTCGGGTCACACCCGTCAGCTCCACCCATCCGTTAGCTTTTTAGCCCGTCGCGGAGATGTTCTATGCAGGTGTCGTGAACTTAAATCCTCTTTAAGTATGTTCCCACTGTCTCAAAAGGCTGACATCAGCTCACAACAAAAATGAGGCGCACCTTCATTCACAGCAAATGTAACAGCCTGTGAATTGTGGATGATTTCTGTTAGCGTGCGTCGAATCCGCCGACAAGCAAACAAGTTGTTTTTCGGAAATGAGGCGTTACGCAACCTTATTACACAATCTTCCTTGGTGAGATTAGTGCCGGGCTCTCTCTCAAACGCTCGTCTTGAGTAGCACAGATAATGAGATTACAAAGCATCGTGTCAAAGCTTCACCAGGAAGAGTTTCTTCATTCAGGTGTCCAGACACGCCAAGCGCTAAAGCGGGCATACTGATGTCCATAGCAAAAGCTACTAGCCAGCTAGCTATATATTTGCTATCTATGAGCTAGCTATCTATTAGTTACCTATTAGCTAGCTGGATAACTTTCTATCTACAGTGAGACCTTGGTTTACGAACTTAATTGGTTCCCAGAGTGTGTAAGGCGAAGTGTGTATCCCAAAAAATAATTTCCCATAGGACACCATTAAAATGAGAATAATCCGTTCCCAGGTCCCCATAAAACATAATTTTTTACTTTCTAATTTTCTAAACCTTAAATGACAACCGACGTCCTGGACAAGTTGTGTCCATAATTGGTAAAATGGCTTCAAATGACTTCTACTGAGCATATTTTAATAAGATTCCACCGCATATAGCTATATTTTACGTTTTAAGACTCACGCTGAATATTCAGGAAGTCTTGTTCTTGAGTTGGTGACGAGTACGTACGTAACGTCACTAAAGGAATGGCCCTGACCAAAAAAAAGACACATTGTAGCAGTCCTTCCATCACGTCAATGTATTTTGCTGTGCTTGTTTGTTCTGAAAACCGTGTTGCACCCAAAAGCCGCCAGAAAAGGGCGTCCAAGCTCCATATAAGGAATTTATCAGCCTATGGAAACGGAGGTGGCCACAGGAGGTCGCCATTTTGTGCCTCTTTTTTGGGTGAGACATTTCCCCCCAATGTTGCCTCAAAATGGCACGAAATAAATTCTTTAATCGATTGCAAACATGTATGCTTTCCTCTTCAGAACTATGTGAATCATATTCCTAACTGGATGTGTAACAAGAAAGCATATTTTCTGAATCTGAAGCCATTGTTTTGATTCTCCAGCAAGACGTCTTGGCGTGACGTCACGAACTGGGGGCGGGAGTTTCTGAAAATGCCCAATTCACAGCTAAAGTTTTTGCAGATTTTGGACACTTTAAGTCATTTTTATTGGTGTTTTGCATTTGAATAAAAATATCATACTGTGTGTTTTGGGTATTGTAGATGCTATAAAACGTTTTTCTGATGTCAGTTACAGTGGTGGGCCGTCAGGGCCAACAAGGCCTTCTCTGCTGGCCTAACATAATCAGACATCATTATCATAATTATAATAAAAGTCAATTTCATTAAAAAAGTATTTTTTCTAAATATATATATAATTATTCTACATCCTGTTTTCTTGATGTTATATTATATGCATTTGGTTATGCTCCTTTCAGTGTTGTAATTTTAGGTCAGAGTTTTTAATCCAATCAGAATTCAGCTAGTTTGTGTCGCCAGGCTGTATGAAATCTGACCGACGCCTTCAGAATCAACAGTGAGGGTGTCTGTGCGCTGTACATGAACGGGCACATGTTGTTGATATACAGTTGCGATAGCCAATCAGATCACGAGTTGGCACAGTAAGGCCAGCTAGAGGGCCTCGCGTTGAACATGACGTACGCGTCCTGTGATTGGATCCTCACTTTACCTCAGCCCTTAGCCCAGAAACTTTAGCAGAAAAACCAAGTATATCTACTCGCTTTTTTAACCCACAATGGCTGAAGGAGAGGACAACTCGCTGTCGCATGTAGGTAAGCCTATTCTCAAGAACAAATGAAAAAGATTTGTTTACTTTTATTTTCAACAAATAGTTCGTTTTCTGAACGTCTTGTTGTTTTTCTTATATTAAACTGACATTTTGTAATTTACATCTTGTTAAAGATTGCATATTCTTGGTGGACTTCATAAAACTTTGTGGACAAATGATTTTAAATTTCCTTTTATTTTTAAGTGTTTGCAGTATCACGTATGGTGACAAGTTCTAACGATTTATGATTATGATTTATTGATGTGTAATTGCTCCGGAAAATAGCCTGTGTTGTAGACAATTAAGGTGATGCCACGCCGAGTACTGCGTGCGTATTCTTTTGTAAATGATATCTCCAGCCGTTGTGTCATAAATTATGGTATTACGAGGAATATTTGTAAAAGTCGGACTAAGCAGGACTTCACTGAAGGCCTAGGTGTGAAATGCACGGACCGCCACTGGACAGTTAAGAAACAAAACAGTGATGTCGGTTGTCATTTAAAACTACACAAAATATACCTTATTTTATGTATAATAAATGTGCTTTACTATTATAATTAAAGAAGTAAACTGTACTATACAATAAAGTCATTTTATTTACCTTTGTGATAATGTCGTTAATGGCTTGATGGAATGGAGTGTCCGGTTTCCATAGGCATCTTTCACCATCCTGAGGAATGATCCCTTGTAGGTGCTTTCTCTGTCATAATTGCATCTAGTTCTTCATCAATTGTGATCTGTTTAACTGGGTTGATAGCTTTTTGCAACAAGTGTATATATGACTTGTGCGGGTTACTTGTGGAGCCTGATTGATGGGATATTCTAACTGTTTTCTATCCATTTTCTCACTATTCTCACACTGGTTTTTTATGTTTCAAGCTCTGTCATCTCCCTTTCGTGTGTGTGTTTTATCACTCTCTGTCTGCCTGTCTCTTTAATGTTTAAACCCACGCCCCTGCTGGGTTCTTGACCAATCACGTGTCTTTAACCAAAGACGCCATTTTGTTTTTTTGGAGAACGGCCTCACTCTCTCTCTGTCTGTAACCCCATCCCCCACTGCTGCGTTCTTGACCAATCATGTGGCTTTAACCGAAGACTGGGGGCGGAGAATAGAGGACAAAAACAGTGGCCACCATTTTCTTATTAGGAGTCCCGGTCCAGCCTCCCTGTGTGGGAGTTTGCATGTTCTCCCCGGACCCACATGGGTTTTCTCCGGGTCCTCCGGTTTCCTCCCACACTGCAAAAACATCAATGGCAGGCAGATTGACCACTCCAAATTGCGCCTCGGTGTGAGTCTGAGAGTGACTGTTGTACGTCTTTGTGTGCCCTGCGATTGGCTGGCAACCAATTCATGGTGTCCCCCGCCTCGTGCCCGAAGACAGCTGCGACAGGCTCCAGCACCCCCCGTGACCCTAATGAGGAATAAGCGGTATGGAAAATGGATGGATGGATGGATAGTACATATGCTTGTCTGTGACTGTAAAGTGTCCTTCAGGGCTTTGAAAGGCGCTTAAAACGTAATGTATTATTATTATTATCTATAACCTAGTTAGCTAGCTAGCTACTAGTTATCTATTATCTAGCTATATATTTGCTATCTATAAGCTAGATAGCTAGGTAGCTATTAGGTATCTATTAGCCTGATAGCTAACTTTCCATCTATTTGAGTTATTCGGGCTTGACGTGTGTGGCTGCCGCTGCTCACCCACAGAAAAACTGATCCTGTGACTGAAAAGTGACCTTGAGAGTTTTGAAAGGTGCTTAGAAATGTATTATGATGATGATGATTATTATTATTATTAAAATAACAAAACCGTGACTCGAAAGTGTCTGATTTCCTGGAAAGGTGAATTTGGTCTGGCAACCAGTGTAGGGTATTCCCATAATCATGAATAGTGATATGTATTGAATTGTCTTTCGTCGGACATATGGTTTCAAGTTGAGCTAATCATTCTTACAGACGATGTGAATTAACTGGCCTAAAGATCAACAGAATAGTTTTTTGAACGGCAATCGGTCTCGTGTTATTCGACTTAGTGCCTCTCCTGCCTGCCCTCCACCGATTGAGATGTCTGATTGGATTAAAGCCTTAAACCGATATACGGCCCGTGTTTAACTGCGATCTCAGTGCACTGGTCACCTGCCAGCTTGGCAGTCAAAGCCCAAACCAAGGTATGACAGGAAGCAGTGCGTTGGAGGACATAACTGTGTTGAGAAAGTCAAATACCCGAACGCAACGTATCGAGAAATGTTAACACACAGGAAAGTCACATTTGCTAGAATCTTCTGAAGTGACAGGCTAGCAGCCTCCTATTAGCACTGAAAACAATTTAGGTTCTTCTTCTCTTCAAACGGTTGCAGAGGCTAGCAGCCCGTTGGCTCTCTTCCAGCTCTTTGACTCTCTGGCGTAGAGCCCCAATCTCCTTGTTCTTTTCTTCCTGAATGAACTGCAGCTTCTGACAGACAAACAAGCTCAGTCAACCCAGAATTTAGGGAAGAGTTGACCAAAGGCAGTATCTCAAACTCATGACAAAAAGTTAGCGGACACCAGGGCAGACAACTCTGAAAAGTTGCCTGCCCAGCAATAAAGTTGCCTGCCCAAAGTTGCTGCCCCTTTTTCACAACTTGAAACACAATAAGACGACTAATCGCCCAAAAAAAACCATTGTTGCAAAGTATTAAGGGTTGATAATCAGAAAATATAACAGAACAACACTTTAAAATTAAGTAATTGATGTACCTACCACAAATGCTCTCTTGCTTAATTTAGCGTAAATATCCCTTGCTGATGATTTTGCTCCAGTTGTCATTTGTCCATACACTGTTCGGCATGTTGCACAATGCAATGTTTGCGTTGCGTCGTCTGCTACAATCCTCTTTCTACGATGCTTTAAATGTACGTTTACGTTTTATAGCGTCATAAATTTTGTTCGCACCTTTTGAGTCTTTCTTCTGGGGCGAAGGTTTTGGCTTCATTCCGAACCACTTATCCATTTTTCTTGTGTTCTCTGTGTGTCTACTTTGTAAAACGATATGCATATGCACCCGGAAGCACAAAGTTATTCGATGCAGGCTTCAGATTGGCTGCCGAGTATGCAAATTGCCACATGAACAGAAATTCCGAAATTTCCAAACCAAACGAAGATTTTGAAATCTGAATAAAGCAAACGTTTGATTTGAAAAAAAAAAAAAAATGTTTTTTTTTTCTTTGAAAAAATCGTCAGCCACCCGGGCAGAGAAGTTCTGTAAATTGTACGCCCGACGTAAAAGTTGCCGGGTGTCCTGGCAGACGTTATTTCAGCCACTGCCAAAGGCCAAAACAAACATTGCGTGAGAACCTCTCAGCAGAAGTAGAAGAAAAACACACGCTCACCTTCTTAAAGAAATTCTGCACGGATGTTACAGAGTCGTGTTGTTGTTGCTGCTGCTGGCTCATCTGAGCGGTATTCTGCATTCTCCCCAACTTTACACCAAACTACAAAATAAAATAGGCCTGGCATGTATGAATGAAGATTTGGCTGCTGGTCCTAAAGTTCATCTGAAAACTAAAAACGACAAAGAACCAACATGTAATTGACCTCAATCTGCAGTTTCAAAAGCTCGCTCTGCTGTTTTCTCTCCTGATCTATCAGCTTCGTGTTCATCTCCTCCAGATCCAGATCCTTTTGCGCCAGCAAGGTCAAAACTTCAGCCTCTTTGGCTTGCACTACAGTCATAAACATCCCACCCAAATATTTAGCTTGCCAAACTGAAAAGGTTTTTTGAAAAAAAAAAAAAATACAGTTTGGTGGTCTTCACAGTGTGAATTTAAAGAGATTTTATAAAAAAAGTTGATATTTAAAGGACAACCGCCACAAGTTGCGTCTATAATTTGTAAAATCGCTTGAAATGAATTCTACTGACCGCATTTGACAAAGATTCGACAACACAAGCTATATTTTATGTTTTAAGAGTCACGCTGAATATTCATGAAGTCTTGTTTTCGAGTTGATGACGATGCCCTAAGTGACGTCATGAAAGGAAACGCCCCTGACCGAGAAAGCGACACACAGTGCATTTTGGGTACTTTTTATCAACTGAAAACATAGTGTTGATCGCAAAATTAGAAGGAAAACTACATAAACAATGCAATGGTGAATTGTTGTGTGGCAGCCAATTGCGGTAACACGCATAAAGACGGTGTAAGTTGACACAAATTCCCAGCGGACAAACCAGGGAGCATTTCCAACGGACCATAGCAGTATAGCGCCAGCCGAGGAGCTGCCCGGAGTGTGCAAATCCTCGCTTGGATAACCGCGGTCATCCTCTCAGCCTGACAATGGGTAGAACGTTGCTTCCAGTGGTGAAAGAGAGCAATCGTCATCATAGTGGAGCAAACCTATCGGACAAACATTCAGCTGCTGGAACTAGGAGCTAACCGGTGTTAGCGTTGGATAACCACTGTCATTCATACGCAAGTTCGTAACTCTTCATCTTGAAATTTTAACCAACATTTTGCATGCGCAACCATTAAACAATCTGCATTGATGTTGACATCTTGTAGCTTATTATTTGTTATTTGTGTCCTTATATACCACATATCACCCAAGTTGATGCTATATTACTTATTCACAGATATGCTTCATATGTCGTGTCCTTCACCAGTTTTGTCGCTCTGCTTACACGGCTTGAATTGATACGGAAGGTCTTCTTTAATCGATGGCAAACACTTATGCTTTCTTCTCCAGAACTATTTGAATCATATTCATAACTGGATGAGTCTTTTTCCAAATCTGAACTCTCTGAAGCCATTGTTTTGATTCTGGAGCAAGGCAGTTTGTGACAGAGTATCCTGACGAGACATCACAAACTGGGGGCGGGACTTTCTGAATCTCCCCAGTTTCGAGCTCATTAGTGGCAGTTTTGGGCAACTTTAAGTCATTTTTATTGGTGTTTTGTGTTTGACTAAAAATATCAGCCTGCGTGTTTTGGGTATTTTAGATGATATAAAAGTTTTTCTAATGTTAGTTAGGAAACAAAAAAATTGTGTCGGTTGTCCTTTAAATAGAAACCAATTCAATCATGTGAGAGTAATGATGACAACTCTCACTTTGACCCAAAGCTTCTTTGTGGGCCTCCTCCAACAGCCTCTTGCAGTCTTGCATGACAGTCTCCAGCCCCATCTTGTGGCTTTCTTTGTGCGCTTTCATTTCGCCGTGAAGCCGTTGAATCTCACCGTCCTTATCCTGATGATTGAAAAAAAAGATACATCATACAGCCACATATTTTTTTTCTGTTAAAAAAGAAATCAGTCAATATCAATCTGTGTGTTACCTCTGCTGCTCTGACACTCTGTTGCTGCAAAATTGTCATATTTCTCTTCAGCGTCTCATTCTCCACTAGTCACAAGAAAATAAAATCTGAATCATTATTCTCATATGATCCATACTGGATCCTTAGTTTCGTGTCTTAGACGGGACACGAACAGTAAGCAATGTAAAGACATTGGGGATGCAGTACACCCTACAGAAATGAAGTGACATCCTCTTGGACTCGCAGAAATATTTGACAACACTATCCTAATTCATTACAGGCACTACTTTTTACCTCTGAGGTTGCACTGCTCCTGCAAAGCTTCCTGCAGCTTGTTCACGGTGGCAAGTAAGGCATCGCTTTCTGAAAGAATGTAGAATAGTATAGGCCTATTCCATCTCCAAGTCAGTCGTATTACGAAGCAGATTGTCAGAAGTTAACTGTGTCTATTGTTTCTTGGTTTGAGGTATATTCATGCATTTATTGTGGTTTCACGGTGATATCATGACATTGCAGAAACTAACGTTTAGAATATTCATATCTCACTTAATTTGAACTGATTTGTGTCTAAATTATGAACTACAATCACACGTTTTGACGATGAGGATCACAACCCTTAGTATGATGCTGTAATAATAGAGGTGATGACTATCTTTAGGTTACCTCTCGTGTAATATTGCATCTATTCAACCGTGCCAAAAATCATTTCAAATGGATGAAAATGTAAAGTGGAACTCACCTTCGGTGACTCCTTTCACCTTGGTTTCATAAAATTTTACTTGTCTATTGGCGTCTTCCAACATCGTCTCCAGCATGATATTTTTACCACTCAACACTGTAATTGTCTGTGTTTTTAAGCATTAAAGAAACCATTCGGATAAACACGAACAAGCCTTTCTTTCGTATAGAATTAACAGTAAATATACTGCAAATATACATGTCGCCTAACATTAAACGCATTCCACGTCGTCCACACTATTATTACACAGTATTAGCACCGTGTTCAACTAATTGCAGTCAGTTAAATACATACATTTTCAAGGACGGAGAATTCTTCCGTCAATTTGTCGAGATTAATTCCATTTATCGGGGCCATGTAGGAGATATCGTTAGAAGCAAAAGTGACAACGACATCAACTAGCTACCTAGCAACAAATTGCTAAAGGCTATCAACAATGCCCGTGACTTCCGATGCTTGTTTACGATCAAGTGTCATTTGCGTTAAAACCACACGCTTCCTCCACCACCTCATCATCATTTGCTTATAAATGAAATGTATTATTATTATTATCAAAATGGAATTGACACTATAAAGTCTCTGGAAATCAGATGCAATTTATTAAAACGATCGATAGAAAGAGAGATAGACTTCGCTTCACTTATGGACCTGGCAAGTTTACTTTCATTCCGATAGTTTGGCTGGATTTATTAACAATCTTAAGAAAAGCATTCATGTTAATGGTGACTATTATTTTAAATAATACATTCCCATTCTAACTTGAGGTCGGTGTTAGATTGTTGACTTTGACGTGTGCACGTGAGATGTTTTCTCGGGCTCTTGCTCGTTGTTGCATTTTAGTGATGTGGCGTTCGCGAACGAGCCGGTTCTTAGATCCAGAGCCAGAAATGTGAGCCGACTTTTTTCCCTCTATTCCCCGCCCCCAGTCTTCGGTTAAAGCCGCACGTGATTGGTCAAGATACGTGGTAGAGGAGGGAGGGGAGAATTACAGACACACGCAGCAATGAGAAGGAGGATTAGAGAAACAGAAGCACACTGTGAGTAGCACAGGAAACAGGAGACGACAGAGCTTGATACCACTAAAAAGAAAAAAAAAAAAGAAAAGTGTGCAAAACGATTGCAAGTGATTTTCAGCCATTTTCAATTGTAGATGACAGGATTCATAAAATATACTCATGCTTTCAACCCAATCTATGCAATTCCAAGCATGAAATATCCCAATTGTTGGGCGATTAAAGGCTTCTGATCCTGATTCTGAAAAGACTTTCTCAAAAAATCATACCATAATCATATATGACAAAGAATGTGCTGGAGTCCAAGAATGGGTCCAAAAAGTAACCAAAGGGAAAGTGAAAGTTAGTGGATGCTTTCTGTGCACATATAAATAAAGCCATAAAAATAAAAATATTTGATAGGTGTATTTTTTTACACAAGTAATACATTTTTTCCACACAATTTTACATGATTTTTGGTAGTTAATTAATTCAAGCAACAAAAAAACTGAGGAGCCGTTTGGGAGCCAAAACAGCCGGATCTTTTTAGTGAGCCGAGCGAAAAGAACCGGCTCTCTGAAAGGAATCGGAATTCCCATCACTATTCTATTTGTCTGCAAACTCAGAAATCACCATGACAATCTATCAATCACAGAGCAGTTTTATTCTAGCTGTATAAAAAAATTTACTATTGACATGAATTTTCACCCTGGATATAGAACACAAACACCTGTATACTGTATATTCTTTTGAAAATGTTTTCAGCATATGCAGATTAGATGAAAGACAACGTGCATTGAAAATACAGTGAAAAAAGGCGTTGGCAAAACATGCATCATTAAGCATCAACTTCTGGTTCATACAAAATCATGGATCAGTGTCATATACATTTTAATTCAGTGGTTAAATTGTTCAAAATGCGTATTAGCTAGCATGTTACCCTCAAGAGGCTTGCACAAACAGACTTGAGATGACGCAAGGTCAAATTTTTGTGCACTGATACATTTCAAATCTGGATTATTATACTACTATTCCCTTTTGTTTATGCAGTACACACATCTGCCACTAGGGGCAGTGTAGCCCTGATCCCTCTATTTTTGGTGAACTGAAATTCAACACTGACACACACATACCCCCTGTCATCGATCATAAAAATATTTTTAGGAGTTTTTCCTGACCGCTGACACAGTCATTTTAACTTACGAAACATTATTGCAGGTTTATGGGTTAAAACTTCCCAAAAGGTCGGGGGTCACGTAGCCATCTGGTGTTGTTATGGCCTTGGAGACTGTCTGCTGCGCGGCGGATATTGAATTCGATGTCCGTACGAAGTTGTTTTGACTCTCGACATCCACCGGTGACAAACATGTGAGAGAACTGAAGTCTCTCGCCGTTGAATATAAATCGTTCAAATTACGCGCAGGCAAAGATGGGCTGGTTTTGCCTGCATTGAGCTCTGAGGTGTATGTTACAAGAGTCTCCAGATTGTTCTTATCCTCGTTTTTTTCTGCTGTTGGGATTTCTTGGGTGGTTGCGTTTTTCTGTATCTCATCCTCAGTTGACAAAAGTACTTTGCCAGATGGCTTAATTTCACTGACCTGCGTGTACAACGCATCTCTGACAGGGACTTCCGAAAGCGGATCGCCCGTTGTGGATTTTGGGCTCGGGCAACCCGGTCGAGAAGCAGTAGGTGGTTCCTTGTTCCGGATTTGGTTTGCGACGAGAGAATGGAAGTGCGAGGTTTCTGCATCGCTGGCCAGATCAGGATCGCAGCAGCTTGCTCGGCCCGAGTCGTCATCCCTGAAGCCCACGGAAAGATGTGAGCAGTTCGAGAATAGCGATCGATCTGTGAGAAAATCCGTTTCTAGGTTGGTTAGTCTGTCGCTCTGTTCTTCAAAGTCCAGATCGATGAATTCCACCCAGGCGTCGTTGGTGCAAAGGTCTGGCCTCAGATCAGGGGGGGAGCCCAGAATGGATGTCAATTCCTTTAGCTTCCCTTTCTGTGTGGATTGTAGAAACAAAGCTTGGAAGGTGCTCCTTATACTCCAGAAAATACGGGATTTATATATTATATTTGCCATTTTGGTTCACGTCTCAAGTACTAATAGCTATCTATTAGCTGGCTAATAACTATCTGTTCGCTAGCTATTAGCTATCTATTCACTAGCTATGGTGCATTCTCAAACCTTTTTGTCGGAGATGGCACCAGTATAAGGTGTTCCTTATACTCCGGAAAATACGGTATTTATATATTATATTTGCCATTTTGTTTCACGTCTCAAGTACTAATAGCTCTCTATTCGCTGGCTATTAGCTATCTTTTCGCTGGCTATTAGCTATCTATTCGCTACCTCTGAGCTACCTCTGAGCTATCTATTCGCTGGCTATTAGCTATCTATTCGCTACATCTGAGCTATCTATTCGCTGGCGAATAGCTAGTTATTCGCTAGCTATTAGCTCTCTGTTTGCTAGCTATTGGCTATCTATTCACTAGCTATCTATTCGCTATTAGCTATCTATGGCTAGCTTGCTATCTATTTGAGTTACTTAACGGGTTGAGTGAACGCTGGCGTGTGTGGCTGCCGCTGCTCACCCACAAAAAAAAACTGTGACGGTAAAGTGACCAAGAGAGTTTTGAAAGGCGCTTAGAAATGAAATTGTCTGTAAAATGTATTATTATTATTATTATATTTTGAAAACGTTTATAAATGTATATATTATATTTGGAAAACTTTCATTCATTGACAGTGTGCCTTATTGTCCGGTGTACCTTATATATGGAAAAAGATAGAAAATATACCATTCGTTTGGGGTCCGTCTTATACTCCGGTGCCGTTCATACACCAGAAAATACGGTATTTATATATTATATTTGGAAAACTTTTATAAATGTATATAATTTGAAAACTTTTCATTCATTGAAGGGGCGCCTTATACACCGGAAAATACAGTAATTAGAATGAGTCACTCCTTATATTTGGAATACGATACCTTGAGTAGTTCAGGGTCAATTCCTCTTATTTTCGGTCCAGGAACAGGCGGGAGAAGGATGACCAACAATCTTTGGAAAGGAAAAATAGAAATGTCAAAAATAATCACAGACACATCTGTACTGTAGTACGAAAGAGCATTAGGACCAGGTTGAAAGATATATTTTTTGAGATGGGGTATTATGCTGAGAAAAAAACATTTGCAAGTTTCAAACTCGCAAATTTGCTAGATTTAAAGTCACAAATTTGCTAGATTTAAGGTAACAAATTCGGTAGATTTAAAGTCACAAATTTGCTAGATTTAAAGGACAACAGACACCATTTTTTTGTTTCCTAACTGACATCAGAAAAACGTTTTATAGCATCTAAAATATCCAAAACCACGTAGGCTGATATTTTTAGTCAAATGCAAAACACCAATAACAAATAATACACCAATAATAAAGGCATATCCAATCCAATCCAACAATGGTCCCGCGCCCTTGTTCGTGACGTCACGCCAGGACGTCTTGCCTTGCTCTAGAATCAAAACAATGGCTTCAGGTTCGGAGAAGATGCTTTCTTGTTCATCCAGTTATGAATATGATTCAAATAGTTGTGAAGAGGAAAGCATAAATGTTTGCAATCGATTAAAGAAGTCCTTCAGTATCAATTCGAGCCGTCAAGACTCCAATGTAGCATCCCAGAAAATGCAAAAGATGGCGCCCAAGCTCCGTTGGAAATGGGCTGATTTGTCTGCTGGGAATTTGTGTCAGCGAATATCAAATAGTTGTATTAGTGCAACACACAACGATTCACCACTGCGTTATTTATCTGTTTTCCTTCTAATTTCGCCATCAAAACGGATCAACACGAAGTTTTCAGACCAAACAAAGTACCGCAAGATGCATTGTGTGTCGCTTTCTCGGTCAGGGGCGTTCCCTCCGTGACGTGACGTCAGGAATTAGAATCAGAATCATCTTTATTGCCAAGTATGTAGAACACACAAGGAAAATCCTACTGGACCCTCCGCACCCTGCCCACCACCTTTTCCAGCTACTCCCCTCAGGCAGGCGCTACCGATCCATGCGCACCAAATCCAGCAGACATTTAAACAGCTTCTTCCCCCAAGCCATTAACTCTTTGAACTCTTTCAACAATAGCCAAAATGGAACTGTATAGTGCCACTTAGCAGTTTTTTTTGACAACGATACTAGTGCAGCGTGTTCTACCGGAAACAAATTCCTTGTGTGTTCTACATACTTGGCAATAAAGATGATTCTGATTCTGATTCTGATTTGTTTCCGGTAGAACACGCTGCACTAGTATCGTCATCAAAAAATTGCAAAGAGGCACTATAAAGTTCCCTTTGGTCTACTATTCAAAGTGTTAATGGCTTGGGGGAAGAAGCTGTTTAAATGTCTGCAGGATTTGGTGCACATGGATCGGTAGTGCCGGCTGAGGGGAGTAGCTGGAAAAGGTGGTGGGCAGGGTGCGGAGGGTCCAGTAGGATTTTCCGCGCCCTAGTTAGGATTCTTGCAGTGTGCAAGTCCTCGAGAATGGGTAATCGTCACCAACTCAAAAACAAGACTTCCTGAATATTCAGCGCGAGTCTTAAAACGTAAAATATAGCTATATTCACTGGAAGCTTTGTAAAATACGCTCAGTAGAAGTCATTTGAAGTGATTTTACAAATTATGGACACGACTTTTCGGAGGCATCGGTTGTCCTTTAAAGTCACAAATTTGCCCCACTTCAAGTCACAAATTTGCTACATTTAAAGTCACACATTTCCTAGATTTAATGTCACAAATTTGCTCCATTTCAAGTCACAAATTTGCTAAATTCAAACTCGCAAATTTGCTAGATTTAAAGTCACAAATTTACTAGAAATAAAGTCACAAATTTGCTAGATTCAAACTCGCAAATTAGCTAGGTTTAAAGTCACAAATTTGCGAGATTTAAAAGTTAAAAAAAACTTTCGGAGTTTGAGATAGATAATTCGGTCGTGCGGTGTGTTAGCGTTAGCAGCCTTGTGAGACGAGATAATTTCCAGAACAGAAGTGGGTACCTGTGGCGTTGCAGTTATTCATTTATTTTATTAGGTTTTCATGGCCTAACTATGTATAAAATGTCAATACTTTTGGCTGTGACCAAGTTCACGACACCACCTCTTCAAACTCCGGATAGAAATCACAATATTGTGATTCTGTGCCAAGACTTGAAGGATCTCTTTGTTACTAAACCCCATCTCAAAGTAACAACTGATGAACTCGTCCATTTCAGCAAGACCGTATCCGTCAGCGAAGCAAGAGCATTAGGCTGCTACCCACCGCATGACCGAATGATGTATTTCAAACTCCAAAAGTTTTTTTTTTTTTTACGTTTAAATCGAGCAAATTTGTGACTTTAAATCTAGCAAATTTGTGACTTTGAAACTTGCAAATTTGGGAACTTTTTTTTCTCAGAATAATACCTCAGCCCTAATGCTCTTCAGTACTGTAGTTACTTTAGTGCTGAATGTGTTTTTTTAAGTTCCATTTATATACTTGCGCTGAAAGGTCAAAGTATTACTTTCAAGTAGCAGAAACTGTAAATCATTGACCGTGAACACTTGGAATAGCTGCACTGTTACGGTGTATACGGTGTATACTTAGCCTACTTTTCCTGCTGCGATACGATGGCCAACATCAAGATGGCGACCATGCACAAGGTGCCAAAGATGACAAAAGCCAACAAAGGAAATCTTGATGCTGGAAATGTCAAGAGATACCGTATCAGACATTAGAATTCCTAAAATAATAGTCTGGTGCGCCTTACATGTGGAAAAACTGTCACGGTTTGCAAGGTGGTGATGGCAGCAGGCAAAATTCAGCAGGAACAAAATCTCAAACATCAAAGTCATCTGAACAGTGAAGTACAAAGTATCAAAGAAAACCACGAGTAAAAATCTGTCAAGATGAAACAAACCTGACAGGGTGAAGCAAACATATACAATGAGCCGACAATGAATGGTCGTGCCAGGAGTCCTTTTAACTGCCACTAATTGGAACGACCAACACCAGTACAGGTGGAGGCGGGGCCGACAGCCCCACCCGTTGGTCGCCAACCAGATCGTGACAAAAACTTTGAAAATACACCATTCATTGGGGGTGCGCCTTATACTTCGGTGCGCCTTATACTCTCGAAAATACAGTATCTATTTTTTTACCTTTAGATGAAACATGGACAAATATCGAGTCAGTGAAGCCTCCAAACTTCTTCTCTCCGAGTTTTTTGCAGCGGACCCGAACTTCATAATGCACATCACTTTGAAGCCCGTACAGGGAACAACGTGTGCTTTTTACAAGCTCGGCCTGTCGTCAAAGAGAAAAGTCGTATTTCAGAAAACATATTTTGGGTACGGATTTCAAATAATATGTACATAATATCGATGAAAAGGTTTCTTCAGCCGTCATCTGTACTTCTTTGAAGGTGTCGGACACTTCATCAAACTACGGCCCGTGGGCCATATCCGGCCCGTCAGCACATTTGGCCCGGCCCCCTGAACAATACCAGAGATGCTATCATATTTTTCTTCCTATTTGGCCTCCAGAAAAATAAAAAAAATCCTTTTACAAGTGAAAACATTTTTTTAAGCTCCCCTACGATCGTCACTCTTTTTCTGTTACAAACTGACACCACTGTGATGGGGGGCCATCACAGAAGGGAAAGGTTATGTGGCCCTCACAGGAAAAAAGTTTGGGGACCCCTGGTTTATAGCTAGCAAGCACGGGGAAGTACAGTATTTGGGAGGTCGCACTTTCAAATGAAGGCAAAGCAGAACTCCTTGAAGTACAATTTCATGGTCAAAGCTATTGATCATGAGTGGCGATTATGCTACTGGTACAGAAAATATGCACAAAAACAAAGTCTTAATTAAAAAAAAAGTCTTAATCAAGACGTGGACTTGACCTCCATTATGAACCCCCCCTGAATCTTAATTCCTTGTTTTAGGAAGCAGAGATGTAGCTGTCCTGTTCATGGCTTTATCCATCATTAACTAAATTGATTTTAACAGATTTTAAGAGTGATAACGATCTCATAACATATTCAATAAACCAAAGTACAGTGATACATCGGCTTACGAACGCTTTAGCTAACACATTTTTCGCCTTACGAACATTAACATCTCTGTGTCTTTGTGTTGTCATATTATTTATTTATTTTTGTTGTTTTTTTTTAACTTTGTTACTTGTGGGTTGAGTGAACGCTGGCGCGTGTTGCTGCCGCTGCTCACCCGCAGAAAAAAATATCCTGTGACTCTAAAGTGTCCTTGAGCGTTTTGAAACGCGCTTATAAATGAAATGTATTATTATTATTATTATTATTATTATTATTATTATTATTATTATTATTATTATTATTATTATTATTATTATATTCATAAATCAGTTGCGGACCGTCATGGCCTGCAAAGCCTTTTCTGCTGGCCTAAAAATATTACTCACAGACTGATGTGAATTATATTTTGTCCATGAATTCTTGTGAAATAATTCCAAATTGTCTCTCAGCTTCCTTTCATGACTTTTCCCCTGTTGCGCTGCTTCCAGACATTTGTTTTCGTATTTAAGTATTTAACCAATCACATTTCAGCCATCATTTGTTACCAGGCTTGCAAATCGACCATGGCGCCTTCACAATCAGTTCTGCAGGCCCTCTCGCATCAAATGTACCGATCAAACTGTTGCTCTCTCCAATTAGATTTTGAGTTGGCAACCCAAAAAGGGTACCAACGCCTTCTTGAAGGCGCTGGTCAACATCTGTCACGGATTGCAAGTTGGGGATGGTGGTGGATCCCAAAAAAGCAGGCAGGAGGGAGTAGCAGGGTGTAATTGACAAATTTTATGAAATAAAATCAGCAGGAACAAAATCTGACAGGGTGAAGTAAACACATACAATGACCAGACAACGAATGGTCGTCCCAGGAGTTCTTTTAACTGCCACTGATTGGAACGACCAACACCTGTGCAGGTGCAGGCGGGGCCGAAAGCGCTACCCGTTGGTCGCCAACCAGATCGTGACAACATCAGAGTTTTCGCAAGCTATGATTGGCTAGTCACTAGCCAATCATAGTTACATGTTATTTGCTGGCTAATGTTCTTGTACAGTCACGTAGTTAATCACACCACACTTTTTTACAATGGTAGCTGCGGATCGATTCAGACATAGCACCACTGCCTAGGAGTGACACACACGGCCCGCCACTGATATAAAGTATAGATAAGTATAAGGTATCTAAAGTGGAATAAACACACGCACCTTATCCCAGTGTTGAGAATCGACTTTGCGGTATTGGACCTCATACTGCAACGTCATCCACCCCATCTCCACGTCCGCAGATGGAGGAGGCTTCCAACTAAGCATGATGTCATAGAAGCTACCAGTTGAACTCACGTTCAGCATCGTCCAGTTGACGGCGAGGGGCGGATCGGGTCGAACTAAAAGCAGAGTTCGGTGTTCACGATATCCGCTGGATATTTTTTTTTTGTCTGGTATGAAACTCACCTATGTCCTGAACGTTGAAGTGGTCCTCATCGTAGAGGATCCTTTGATCTCTGGAGCGTAACTGAACGCTGTAATCGATCCAGACCGACGTGTGGTTTTCATTGAAGAAACACTCGTTTAACCTCTCAGTGGAATAATGCGGACACTCACTCCACGCTGTAGAAGACGCGTGCAGGGGCCTGCAAGGATTGCATCCTGTTTTTTTTTTATTTTATTTTTTGCCTGTCGGCATCTTGTAAAACCAGATAGAATTTTTGCGCTTACATTTTGGTCATGTAGAATAAGCGCACATCTTGTGGCTCAGAGATGTTCTGCAAGGTACCGACGTCCCATCTGCAATGGAAAGTTTCCATATTGGTGGATACGCAGCCGGTGAGATGTGGATAATTCACGGGTGTTTCTGGGAAAGCATCGATTGAAAAGATGAGGGAGAATAAGTACAGTTATACCTTGCCTTACGAACTTAATTGGTTCCCAGGAAGTGTGGGCGAAAAGTGTGTATTCCAAACATTAACATCCAACAGGAAACCATTAAAATGAGAATAATCCATTCCCAGGTCCCCATAAAACATAATTGTCTACTAAATAAGCCTTAAAATCTACACAAAATATACATTATTTTACGTATAATAACTGTGCTATGGTATTGTAATTAAAGAAATAAACTGTACTATATAATAAAGTCGCTTTATTTACCTTTGTGATGGTCGTTGATGGCTTGATGGAATAGATAGCTTTTTGCATACAGTGTCTCAAGGAGCTCTGGGTTGAACATCTTGGAAGTTGGGATATTGCAACAGATGCAGGCCGACACACTAGAAATGTCACTAATAGCTGCTTCCCTTGCTTGTCTACTCTTCAAATTGTACAGATGGCTTGTGTGGGTTATTTGTGGAGCCTGATTAATGAGATATTTTAACCTTGCAGTCTACACTCTGCCTTTCAACTATCAATAAAGTTGAAACTCTGTCGTTTGCCTATCTATTAACATGTGCAACTCGGTGTTTCTGTAACCCCCATCTCCTTCCTCTACCACAGATCTTGACCAATCACGTGCGGCTTTCACCAAAGCCATTTTCCAGCTTCGTTCACTTCAGAGCTCCAAGAACCGGCTCATTAGCGAATGACACATCACTCATCGTGGCGCTCCGTGTGTTTCCCAAAAAATAGTTTGTATGCCAAGATCATATTCTCGCGAATTTAACGTTTGTATGGCGAAAAGTTCATTAGCTAAAGCGTTCGTAAGCTGAGGTATGACTGTACTGTATTTTCCGGTGTATAAGGCGCACCCACAAAGAATTGTGCATTTTCAAACATACATATTGGTTTATATCACGCTTTAACAACAGCTGAAGATGGGACAAAGCGCTAACATGGAGAAAAAAAAGGAAAATGCTGCCCCCTTGTGGAAGTAAAAAAACATTCACAGAGGCCATGGCCAGCACTCTATCAGCACCCAAGCATGAAACAAAACCAAAACCTGAACAAATTCGGGAATGCCGCTCGATTTCATATGTTCAATTCCCAAATCAATTTGTGAATGGCAGTGAATGAGTTACTTGTTGCACACTGAAACATTTGGCAGGGAATATTTGCCGCCATTAATTTGCCCGGCGATCTGAGGTAAACTTAGGTCAAATAGGACACCGTGGATCTATTCGATGATCGTTTTTGCTAACCCTGCCAGACATTTGAAACATTGACAAAAGGGCCTTGCTACTTGAAAAAAAAATGCTATGGCACGTTATTTGTGATGTAAAGGCGATTTTTTTTTTGCAATGTGCACTTGCCATGCTTTTTTTTTTAAATAAAACAAACCGTACATTGTTTTATATCATAGACCAATGGTGTCAAAGTCATTTTTTGAAGCGGGCCACGTTGTAGTTACAGTTTCCACTCGGGGGCCTTTCTAAATTTGGGGAAGCCATTCGAATGTGTAATCTCCTCAACATATTACACATAGAACAAATTCATGAATAATTAGTTATCAAATTTGAAGTTAAAAATAATGACTGTCGCTGTGGTTTACATGGGACAATTTGAAATTTTGGTTCGGACTTTGTCGCGATCTGGTTGGCGAGCAACGGGTACCGCTGTCGGCCCCGACTGCACCTGCAAAGGTGTTGGTCGTTCCCATCAGTGGCAGTTAAAAGGACTCCAGGCACAACCATTCCATGTATGTGCTTGCTTCACCCTGTCAGATTTTGTTCCTGCTGACTTTATTAAATACAATTTGTCAATTACAATTAGGCCGAATAAAATGATGTAGTAGGCCAGATTTGGCCCCTGCGCCTTGACTTTGACACGTGTCATAGACAACGTCAGATTTCGTATTCTAAAAAAAACGGTCTGGTCTGTCATGGGCGTTCCATAAATTTGGAAACTCTCATCTCTGCTATAAACACACCGAGTTACATAACAAAAAAAAAAAAAAAGGCCACACGAAGTTGGGACGTGGATGGTCAAACGGGGGGGATGTGAATTTATTGTCTGTCAGATCTACACAAAGCTGTTTTCTTCCTCAGCGGGGTTTGAGTGGTCGTAAATTGAAGGCTTCACACTTGAAACAATCCAATCGGAGCTTCTCAAAATTCCTGGGAAGACACTTCTCTAGAAATCCGCAGGCTGCGGAATACTTTTTGTGGTTTTGTAGCACATTTTAACCACCAACCCAAGATACTCCATCTGGCTGTATTCTATTTCCTTGTGATTTAAATTGAATAAAAAAACAATTTACCACCACAGCGGTTTTAAAATTGAGTTTACATAACCACACAGATAACGCGCGGTATACTAATACCGCATTCATTCATGATGCACGTACAGTGATACCTCGGCTTACGAACGCTTTAACTAACGAACTTTTCGCCTTACGAACGTTAAATCTGCAAGAATATAATCTTGGCAGACAAACTATTTTTCGGGAAACACACGGAGCGCCACAATGAGTGATGTGTCGTTCGCGAACAAGACGGTTCTTGGAGCTCCTAAAATGGCAGCTGGCTTTTTTCCCCTCTATTCCCCGCCCCCAGTCTTCGGTTAAAGCTGCATGTGATTGGTCAAGATCTGTGGTAGAGGAGGGAGGGGACACACGCAGCAGTGAGCGGAGTTACCGAAACAGAAACACGCGAAAGGGAGACGACGGAGCTTGAACCAAAAAAACAAAAGTGAAAAAAAAACAAAAAACAAAAGTGAAATGGAATTTCACTTTGAAATTTGGTGAAATTTGGACTTGTTTCAACTTTATTGATAGTTCAAAGGCAGAGTGGAGACTGCAAGGTTAAAATATCCGATCAATCACCCGCACTAGCCATCAGTTCACTTTGAAATGAAAAGACAAGCAAGGGAACCAGCTATTAATAAAGTTTCTAGTGTGTCTGCCTGCATCTGTTGCTGTTGCAATATCACAACTTCCAAGATGTACAACCCAGAGCTCCTTGAGACACTTTATGCAAAAAGCTGTCCATTCCATCAAGTCATCAACGACCATCACAAAGGTAAATAAAAAGACGTTATTATACGGTACAGTTTATTTCTTTAATTACAATCCCATAGCATATTTATTATACATAAAATAAGGTATATTGTGTGTACGTTTAAGGCATATTTAGTTGAAAATGATGTTTTATGGGGACCTCAGAATGGATTATTCTCATTTTCATGGTTTCTTATGGGAAATTAATGTTTGCAATAGACACTTTCTGTAAACCAATTAAGTTCTGAAGCCAATGTATCACTGTACTTTACTTTGAGTGGCTCAACATGCTAAAACCATTCCATGGACATATCTGTATCTCATCAATATGCAAAGAAATTGTCATCTTTTTCAATATACCTTTGCGAAAAGCAGATTCCAAAAGTGAGGCGGTGACGCAGTGAAGGCAAAGAAAGAAAACAGCAGCCATGGTGTTGATCTGCAAAGTCAAACATATGGCAAGTGTGCTGAGAACAGCCTGCGCAGCTGAATCAACACATCTGTATCTCTGCGTCATCCGACACTCCCGACTCATTCCATTTTAAGAGTAGGAGGACACAAAAAAATAGCTTGCGAAAAATAGCTTACAAAAAATAGCGCTTCCCTGGAATTTATGGAAATGAACTGTCCTGTTTTGCAACAAGTTCACATTGTTGATCAAAAACAGAGAAATGCATTTCCCACATTGGGACACGGATGTAGTCGACCGCATATATGGGCAGACTAAACGGCCTCCGCTGCAGATGACACAATGAAAATGCAATTTAACATCATGAAAACAATTTATTGATATCTATTAACTCA
Organism: Hippocampus bargibanti; assembly: GCF_051943395.1. Classification (NCBI taxonomy): domain Eukaryota; kingdom Metazoa; phylum Chordata; class Actinopteri; order Syngnathiformes; family Syngnathidae; genus Hippocampus; species Hippocampus bargibanti. The sequence goes on from NC_142751.1 coordinate 1,506,096, forward strand.
TACACTGCCAGACGTGCAAAAATGTGTTTTTGTCATTGTCACTCAAATTCCAGGACCCACAGAATATTGAGTTTTAGGACTACATAAACATTCAATGCAGCATAAGAAACCTTAGACTCACTTCTTTCATTAGGAAAAAAAAAGGGTCAATTCCTAAATGATATGTGTCTGGAGTTATATGAGCTTGAAATGAGGGTGGCTGTCCAAAATACAGTGCAATTCATACATATTGGTTGATATAGCGCTAACATCTATTCGCTAGCAATTAGCTATCTATTTTCTAGCTACTATTAGCAATCTATTCGCTAGCTAGCTAGCTTGCTATTTATTTTAGTTAATTCCGGATTGAGTGAACGCTGGCGCGTGTGGCTGCCACTGCTCACCCAGACAAAAAATATCGTGTGACTATATAGTGACCTGTGACTATAAAGTGACCTTGAGAGTTTTGAAAGGTGTGTATTATTTTATTATTATTATTATTATTATTATTATTATTATTATTATTATTATTATTATTATTATTATTATTATTATTATTATTATATGGAAAAAAAGGGAAATGCTACCCCTGGTGCCAGACACCATGGCCTCTGGCCATGGCCAGCCCTTTATCGGCACCCAAACAAGAAAAAATAATACCTGAACAAATTCAGGAATGGCGCTCTATGTCATATTTTCAATTCCCAAATAAATTAGTGAATGGCAGTGCGGAGTTAATCAGTTCTAACAGGGACAAAACAACTGGGTTGATGATGGCCCAATACTTGGCCCTGCGCTCAAAAAGAGTGCTTCAGGTCATATCCTGGCGTGACTCCCGAATTCCATTCAAAATGTCATACACGAGGAAAAAAAATGACAAAATCAAAGACGGGGGAAACAAGAATTATTATTATTACCTATTGGAATCACTTGCTCATCATAAAGACAGGAAACATGCATACAAAATTGCAGGAAAGAATGAAAATTGCACTTGAATTCGAACGTGGAGAAGTTTACACAAAAACACAGAAACACACCCAAACAGAGAATTATAAAATGCTGTTGTATTGCAAAAATAAACCTTGTGGGGACATTTTTTAAATAAGGTGTCAGGTGAGGATGCCAAGTATTCAGGGGCACACACTAGAAACTGACACTGTGCAAGTATAATAATAATAATAATAATAATAATAATACATTTTATTTCAAGCGCCTTTCAAAACACCCAAGGACACTTTACAATAAAAACAATAAAACAAAGCACATAACAATAAAACCATAAGTACAATGATACATAATAAAATAGCAGATAGAACTATACATTGAAAGCAATTTAATACATGTAATTTCTAATTACTACTAATAATAATAATAATAACAATTGATTCTATGTGTTGTCACAAACGTGACAACACATAGAATCAAGTCACAACAGTTTTTTTTCTTGTACTTAGTGTACATTCCCTTCCTGTTATCAAGGATGTGAAGAACATTTTGTTGACAACCCGTCCGTTTCGTTTTCCTAAGACACATGAATTTTCCCCTTGATGTGCAGCCGAAAGCAAGACTCCCAGATAAAAAGTCGAAATTGAGGAATTACCATTTGCCTTTTTATAGCATACTACGTCGTCCATAAACGTGACGACTATTACTGAACACGAGTCGAGTTCAACTCGGGGAGTAAACATGCACAAACACGCAAGAGCAGGCTCGCTCGCTCACCGCTGAGAAGTGGAAAACAAGCGATTCCCAGACGCCAGATTTCGTTGATTCCAAATTCCGATTACAACCGGGAGATCCAACGACACTCTCGTTGTATAGAAAGTGCGGCGATTTCATCAATCAGACAGTCTGGGGAGTGAGTCCAGTCGAGTTCCGAGGGTGTTCTTACTTCATAATGTAACATTCTGTTTTTTTTGCATCCCCTGTTGGTGAAATGCAGGAACTCCATGAAATTCCAGGAATAACTGGTAACACGACGTGTATAAGGCCGACTGATAAAAATCACATACCTGTCAACCTCCACGGCTCCATGCCCTTAAAAACTGTCGTATTTTACAAAATGCTAAATATTCGTACTCCATATGTTTTTCAAACATGTTTATTTATGTAGTTTAACATGTTATATTGTACATGTGTTTCGTTATATCATTCTGTACATCTTCTTTTCCTTTCGGCTTTTACCTTCAAGGGGTCGCCACAGCAAATCAGTGCCCTCCATCTTTAGAGGTTTTATCCGCATGTTTGTTTTGGCCAAGCTTTTACGTCGGATGACACAACCCTCTGTAACCGAAGGCAGCTACTTTCACGTCTTTTTTTGCAAGCAACACACGATATTCCACACCTTTCTTCGAAGCTTGTATCAATCCCTCATATCGGCCTGACTTTCTCTTTGTTCACGTGTGATCGGAATGATGCAATGGGAAATCCCCAGGCGGCAGACGCATGCACACGGTAGCATCAAACCGCTCGCTTTGTTCGCAACGGGAAAAAAAAAAACGATACCGAGATAAAGGCTACCGCGGCGAACTCGTTTGACTTGATTGATTTGACGTTTCGTGATAGTCGGTGGATACCCATGATGGACAAATTGCGTTTTTTTGTACAGATTTTTTTGTACGTCGTACATGTCTTAAAATGCATAATAAATGTAAGTAAAGTCTTGTTATATCGATATTCTCGGGAGTTAGAAAAATGTCGATATAACCGTACTGTCGATATATCCGTCCTGCGCCGAACTGCATTAACAAAAGCGGCCAAAAGAGGGCAGCCAAGCGCCATATAAGAAACGGAGCTGGCCATGAGCTCCCATTTTGTGCCTCTTTTTTTTTTTGGGGTGAGGGATGTTCCCCCAATGTTGCCTCAAAATGGCACATATAATTCTTTAATGATTGCAAACATGTATGCTTTCATCTTCAGAACTACAGTGTATTTGAATCATATTCACAAGCAATGCAAGACGTCTTGGCGTGAAGTCATTTTTATTGGTGTTTTGCATTTGAATAAAAAGTGACATCGGTTGTCCTTTAATACACAGTATAGAACAGACATGGGCAAACTACGGCCCGTGGGCCACATACGGCCCGTTAGGCTTTTTAATCCGGCCCGCCGAACTTGCCCAAAGTATAGTAAAAACAGTGTCTGAAACTCATGACAAAAAGTTAGCAGACAACAGGGGAGGTAAGTGAAAAGTTGCCTGCCCCATTTCTCACAATTTAAACAACAATGAAACAACAAATCACACTAAAAACATTGTCACAAAGTAAGGTTTTTTTTAAAATCAAGAATGTACCTACTACAAATGCTACCGTGCTTAATTTAGGGTAAATGTGCATGGCTGTAGATTTTGCTGCAGTAGATATTATAAATTATGGACATAACTTGTCCGGTGGCGTCGGTTGTCCTTTAATGCTTTAGGTTTAGTATTTCCGGCCCAAACACTCCCTCCAAATGTTCTCGAGTCAAAAAGTTTGCCCACCCCTGGTATAGAATGTTAATAATTTTCAAAATCATCACGCTTCAGCAGACAAAACAAGAAACATTGTTACAAAAAACGATTGCATTCATATACAGTACAGTGGGCATGCACATAACACAACAGGGAAACTGCAACGCTTACATCTTACTGTATTATGTATACAATTTAAAAAAGTCATAAATCTTCTTCTGCTGCCCATTTTTACCTTTTAACACAAACACTTCAATCTCGTCTGCTACACACGAGCTAGCGTCTGAAAATGAAAATGGCTCTGCTACACGGGTGCTGGCACGTAACAAACTCATGTGACACAGTCGACCAATGGCGTGACCGATGGCGTTTTACGTAACCAAGTCATGTGACCAAGTGGACCAATGGCGCAACCGATGGCGTGTCACGTGACCAAGACATGTGACCAAGTCGACCAATGGCGCGACCGATGTATCGATATAAACAGCAAAATGGCCGGCGGGGGATGAAAAGGAGCACCGTAATAACCGGATTATCGTAATAACCTGGTGTCGTACTAAACGGTACTACAGTAAAGTCTGGTTATATCGATATCGGATATATCGATAGTCCCGGTTATATCGATACTATTTCTATGCACGCACGGAGAAAATTACATGCAAACAGGGTCGGATATATCGATAGTCCCGGTTATATCGATATTTTTTCGGACTCCCTTGAATATCGATATAACGAGACTTTACTGTAATTATACATAAAAAGACTAGAAATGTGCAAGGGAAATGAAAATAGTATCGTAATAAGCGGTACTATCGATATAACCGATATTGATATAACGAGACTTTACTGTACTTTGTACAGCAAAAACCTACATCGTGACAGGTATGAAATCAAGTCCAAATACTATCTCCTTCGTTGTCAATTTCAGTATGTTTTGCAGTCTCAATCGTATGTTAAAACCCCTGGCACCCCTCCTTTCTTTCTCTCTTTCTTCTTCTCTTTTCTACTATTCTCCTCTTTTTTGTTTATATACGGGTTATCTGTTAGGAATTCTTATCTCCTGTGCGATGATGTATTGTTTGTTGCGCGATTATGTATCGCCTCATCAATGTATGTTGCCAATCGTTTACAAAATGTTGACTATGCATTTAACTGGCAGGTATTGGATTGGATTGGATTGGATTTGCCTTTATTAGTCTCGCAGTGGAGAAGTTCTTCTATCTTGTCATTGGTTGCCATGACAACAAAAATATAATTTATTTGGACTTGTTCTGTAAAAGTATTTAATGTTTCTATGTGAACATTTATGTGTGTTTTCTTAAAATCGTCTTCGATACCTTATTTATAATGTTTTGTCATTATCACTTCAGCTTCCGTGTCGTGTTTCGATAAACGAGAGCAAGGCGAGACAGACAGAACGAGACTAATGCAAGAGAGACAGAAGCAGAGCAATTGCTAGAGAGAGAACGACAGTCGAAGGTGTAAGGCAACGTTTATCTACTTTCGGTTAATAAGGTGCACACGTTTTCATGGTGTTTCACAATAAACGTGACATCAGTACGAAGCGTCATCCTTGACCGGGGTAGATACAGTGAAAAAGAGCTCACACTAGTGAAAACGTGCTCACAAAAGTGAAAACGTGCTCACACAAGTGAAAACGTCCTCATCCATCCTGGAGCCTCCGGCGCGCAGGTGCTTCCCACCCCAACGGCAAGCTATCGTCTTCGGCGAACTTGCGTAGCAAGGTACGAGCTACATCGAACGTCGTCGCACTCAACCACATGTCACGGAGCTAGCCACGAGCTACTTGGAACATTGTCACACTCAACCCGCAGCAAGCTATAGCCCTCAGCGTTCATCGTCGCAATCATCCTTCGGAAGAGAGAGAAAGGTTTCAACGCGCGACGTTGCTTCTCATCCTGCAGCAGCTAAAGGTTTTGATGGACGTTTCCAGTAGCTCACAAAGTGGATGGATAGAGCATACAAGTTCACCACAATAACAGAGAAAATAATGAATGTGGGTTTTTGAATGAAATTATATAAATCTATCAAACTAATTTGAGGTTCTGAACTATTAAAATTTCTCAAACTAGCATTTCAGTTAAGAGGGCAGAAATGGCGGCGGCTCTACTGACTGCAAAGGAAGCTGAGATTGAAATGGAAGAGGCTATTGACTTGAAAATCTGAGACATCAAAGTGATGAAGGCAAAGTTACGTGTGTATGAGGAAGAAGAAATGAAGGAACTGCATGTCACCAGCATCCCCATACACACCAAAGACAATGATACATTGCCTTTCTAACACCATGACCCATGCCATAAACCGCTAACTGAGAAATTGGTTGAATCATTACAGGAATCACTAGTTCCGAGTCATCTTCCAAACCCAGAGCCTGCCGTATTCTCAGGTGATCCTCTGAACTCTGTTGAGTGGAGGATAGGCTTCGGGGCTCTGGCAGAGAGCCGATGCTCGAATCCTGCTGGTGGACTGTATTGTTTGAAAAAAGTACATGGCATGGGAGGTAAAATCTTCTCTGGAAGGCAGCTTTTGTAGAGAAGATGATCAAGCTTATCAGCAAGCTTGGGATCGACTCGATGCCAGATATGGTAATCCATTTATTGTACAGAGAGCTTTCAGAATAAAACTTAATAGATGGCCATAGATTGGTAGGAGGGAATTCATCAAATTAAGAGAATTCAGTGATCTCCTACAAACCAGTAACAATGCTAAGCCTCAAGTAAAAGGTCTGCAAGTTATGAATGGCTGTGAGAAAAACCTCGAAATGCCACTTCCTTTCAAAGTGCGACCTCACCTCCTGGCCAATAAGATGCGAGCGTTGGCAAGACTGAACCAACTTAGAAAGACATTGAACAGAGAACGCGAGTGCAAAAGTAACCGTTTAGATAAGAAAATCAAAGTTAGAAAGAAGAAGAAAAGGAGGGCACCTCAAGCCTTCCATCGTTTAAAGATCCATACATCACTATGGTGGAATTACTGTTGATTATTTGAAGTGCATATGTCATTTTGTTTAGGAATGTTATTTCAACAGTAATTTGGTGGGAGTGTAACTGCCGGGTCTCTTGTCAACGGTTGCCATGACAACAAAAACATAATTTATTTGGACTTGTTGTTCTGTAAAAGTGTTTAATGTTTCTATGCGAACCTTTATATGTGTGATTTTCTTAAAATCGTCTTCGATACTTTATTTATAATGTTTTGTCATTATCACTTCCGCTTCCGTGTCATGTGTTTCAATGTACCAGAAAAGGCTATGAGAATCATCAACATGATGAATGATAATGTGATGCCTCAGTTTCGTAAGACCTTACAAGTCAGAAAGCAACAGGTGTCAATTAAGAGCCATCAATGACCATCACAAATCTAAATAAAGTGACTTTATTATACTGTGCAGTGTATTTCTTTCATTACAATACAATAGCACATTTATTATACATAGGATAAGGTAGGTTGTGTGTAGTTCTAAGGCTTATTTAGTTGAAAAGTATATTTTATGGAAACCCGGGAACGGATTATTCCCATTTTAATGGTTTCCTATGGTATTTTTTTTTTGGAGACACACACTTCTCGCCTTACACACTCTGTCTGGGAACCAATTAAGTTCGTAAGTTGAGGTCTCACCGTATGTGAGTCTCAAGCCAAACGGTTTTGGACACCCCACGATATCGTGGAACAGTTTAGCAAATAGGATGCGTTGACCTTTGTCCTGTTCGAGCACACACTGCTGTTGATGCCCCTGTTCGGGAATAAACAACCATTACGCAACAGTCCTTATAAGGGACTTCCCTGATGTAGTAAAATGAAAAATATGTTTTCAGTCAAGATTCAAATGCATCATTCAAATGGAAATTATCTCAATTTAATGTTGGGCACACACAGTGCATTAAAACAAATTGGAAATTGAACCGACAACTCTGAGTCACATTGCATATGAAACGTGCCGGTTTCCAATTTGATGGATGAGACTTTCGCCATAACGGGGGAATTCCCCCCCAAAGAAGTTTTTTTGTTGAGTCATCGCTCATCACCGATGATATGCCACTGCGGGTTACGCCGCCATACAGAACACGAAGAATATCCAAGGAAGTCAGCATGAAGGTAGAGTCCAAAATGCTCTTATTTTTTGCTTCGTGCGGGTCAGATTCTGTTTCTTCAGGTTAATTGTGTCCTTTCTTATATCTTTTTCAGTTGTATTACTTTTCATCAAATTCAAATTTGTCAAGTCATGTTATTTCTTGTTTTATTTGAACAGTTGGATTTGCCCGTAGCATTGCCTTCTTTGGTTTTGCTGCTTGCATTTCTTTTTCCTGTTCGGTAAGTGACAAGTAAGCTCACACACTGACAGACCGGGTGGGGGGTGGGGGGTGGGGGGGGGGGGGGGGGGGGTAAGGGGGTTGTAGGGGGGGGGGGGGCTAGGGGGGGGGGGGTAATAGGGTTGGAGGGGGGTTGTTTACTCTCAGACCGTTTACGACTGCTTTCATTGGGTCGTCAACGACATGTATGTTCATCTGCTGTTTTCAGAATCAGAAAACCTTTAATCGTCCCACATTGGGGACATTTGCAGTCCACAACAGCAATTTGAAAGGGGATGGATTGGGGTGTGTGTGAAAGGATAGAAAAACTAAATATTTTAAGCATAGTAAAAAAAATGTCAGCAGACTGAGATGTATACTGTAAATGTACAAAGCTGTTTCATAAAAAAACTGTACATAGTGCAAGTATCAAGAAGGGTATATTGATATATGTAGCTGTAGTGCATCAACCCATATTAACAGTACAAGAGTCAATGTATGTATTTATTTATTTATTTAGGAGCTACCCAGTGCTGTCAGGGTGGGCAGGAGAGGGTGGGAGGGGCTGACCATCATAGCATAACATGTGTGAACGTAGCGCTTGATAAATTCCAGTTATGCCTTGAACGTATGCGAGATTCCATTTGATAAGGTTTTTTTTTGGCATGGTACTTGTTTTAGCTGCCAGCACCCAATAAACTGCAGGTGGGGGGCATTTGGAGATTGGTCTGAGTGTGACGACTGCGCCAAAACAAAGGTGACTTGCGCTAATGGTGTGCCCTAATATGTAGCCATCATTACAAGCATGCACATTAAAAATAATTTGATTAAAAAAATGGAATTTTAAATGGCCCCTTTTATATCTCCATGAGGTGCGAACTCGAACTGTGGAGGTGTACGCCCAATTCGGCGGTGCGCCATGTTCAGGAGAACGCGCCGAATCGCAAGTTTGCGTCCCACAAAAGGGGTGCCCCCTAGAGACGGGCTGTGGCCAAAGATTCCGATGCGCTTCTGGTGAGCTCAAAAAGCACAAGGCACTAAAATCATTTTTCCACTTGACAACAATGCCGACAATTCTGTTAACGGTTCTCCGTATGAATTGTCAAATGTCGTTAACGAAGGTCACTGCATTAGCGAGTCTCTGGTTTGCAATGGAGATCAGGATTGCGAAGACGGTCTGGATGAGAGAGGCTGCCATGAAGATAACAGTCAGTTCATATGCGAGCTTGACAAAACGCCGCCCAACTCTGACCTAACTGGCAGAGGGTCTGTCTCTCAAAATCGTACTTTTTAGACATATATAAATATTTACACAATTTTGTTTCACGGATATTTGGACATCTGATGGGCTTGTTGTTACCATTACCAGGTACAACGTGATTACAGGGAAACTGAGGGCAGGGGTGATCAATACGCTGAGTTTCGGAGGGCAGTGCAGAAAAGTCTTCAGTGGTGACCATAAAATGTATTATCGACTCCCGCAGAACATCCTCAGGTACAATTTTGAGGTGAGTCAAAGGAAAATTACACAAAAATAATTATTTTTCAGAAGAGTAGCGTGAAGCCCACAAATAATGATGTAGCAGAAACGTGCTAGCTAAAGTGCTAGCTAGAGCGCCAGTAAATGGCAACCGAAAAAAAAATACAAATGAAAATAGCTTGTCAACAAAAGGATGAGGAGATGGAATCGCTTCAGGTGTTAAAATAGCAAAGTCCGTTGATTTCTTAACTGAGTTTTAAAGCAAGGAACAAAAGCGTATGTATTGTATTTAAAGGACAACCGACAAGTTGTGTGCATCATTTGTAAAATGGCTTCAAATGACTTCTACTGAGCGTATTTTAATAAGATTCCACCGCATATAGCTATATTTTACATTTTAAGACTTGCGCTGAATATTTCAGGAAGTCTTGTTTTTGAGTTAGTGACGAGTCCGTACGTGACGACACGAAAGGAACGCTCCTGACTGAAAAAAAGACGCATTGTAGCGGTCCTTCCATCACGTCAATGTATTTTGCTGTACTTGTTTGGTCTGAGGACCTCGTGTTGCACCCAAAAGCCACCAGAAGAGGGTGTCCAAGCTCCATATAAGGAATTTATCAGCCTGTGGAAACGGAGGCACGGAATAAATTCTTTAATCAATTGCAAACATGTATGCTTTCCTCTTCAGAACTATTTGAATCATATTCATAACTGGATGTGTAACAAGAAAGCATATTCTCCGAATCTGAAGCCATTGTTTTGATTCTCCAGCAATGCAAGACGTCTTGGTGTGACGTCACGAACTGGGGGCGGGACTTTCTGAAAATGCCCAATTCACAGCTCAATTTTTTTTGCAGATTTTGGACACTTTAAGTCATTTTTATTGGTGTTTTGCATTTGAATAAAAATATCATACTGCGTGTTTTGTGTATTTTAGATGCTGTAAAACGTTTTTCTGATGTCAGTTAAGAAACAAAAAAGTGACGTCGGTTGTCCTTTAAGGTGTTTTTCATTTGAAGAGACATGCTACGTGACATTTTATTTGGTTTGTCCAGGTCAAAGTGGACAACGAGGAGAGCGATGAGTCTTACGAAAGTTCCTGGTCCTACATGCAACACATCCAGGTCAACTCTTTCGTGGGCCATGACCGTCGTACTTTTTACAAAGAGCTCACGGAAACAACGGTACCGACGAAGACAACGTGCATGTAAATGGACTTACCCTGCGTTTGTATGGAATTCACATTCTCTCTCAACGTCACACAGAATCACAGGCTCCTCATTCTGAAGAACAAAGTGGAATTGGCCCAGTTTCAAAATTCAGACCCTCAGTATCTCCCCCTGGCCGAAGAATTTTGGAAGGCGTTAATCTCGCTTCCGTTCACATACAACTATGCTGCCTACCGACAACTGCTACAGACGTACGGCACGCATTATCTCGCCGAAGGTTCTCTCGGAGGCGAATACCAAGGCTTGTTGGAATTAGATCGCCAGTCATTCGTCTCATCCGGTAAGACCTTGAATGCGTATGTGATAGCCTTGAAGTTAAACGTCTAGCTGAATACAAGGAAGGGGGTAAAAAGTAGTTCCTGATAAACATAAACCTGACTTCTGGATCTTAAGTTGTGATAAAACAGCACTCAGTCAATCAAGATGTTAATGGAATTTTCACCCTTGAAATTGTGTCCAAGGCGCAACCGAGATTGACTACAAGCACTGCTGGAGAAAGGTTAAACGACGGTTCTTCAGGAGAAAAGTCAAAATCGTCTGTGATAAATTTTCCAAGTCGATATCATTTGCCGAAGGTGAGCCGAAGCGTTTTGCGCGTTGAGTTCTCACGCTCCCTGAACAACGAACCAAGACTCAAGTTGGTTATTTTTATCATCAGAAAGCGGTGTGAACAAGATGCCCATTAAGGTGATCACGTTTGGGGGCGATCCGTCGTTTTCGGATGTGTTGAAAGTTCTCGATCTGGAAAAACCAGAAGTCAACGGAGAGGCTTACGATAACTGGGCCTCCTCGGTCAAAGATTTCCCCGACGTCATTGACAAGAAGGTAGTGACAGCGAGCAATGGCGACTCAATTGATTAGGCTTCGAAGAAGGCCTTATAAACAAGCTAGCTGCAAAACTGTCACATGAACGTTTGCCAATGTAAATTGGGAATTTCTCCACCGTTATACACTGATAGTATCGAAACTTGCATTCCAGTTACGCCCTCTGTATGAGCTCATAAAGGAAGTGCAGTGCGCAGGTCTCAAAAGGCTTCACCTGAAAAGAGCCATTGAGGAATACATGGCAGAGGAGCACCCATGCCACTGCCAACCCTGTCAGAACAACGGCCAGGCGCTCCTGACTGATTTGGCGTGTCGGTGCATCTGTCGCCCTGGAACCTCCGGACGGGCATGTGAGCAAGGGGCTGTGATCGGAGAACCACCAGGTAGATGATGAGAAGATCTTTTCAAACGGTAGTCAACGCCCCCAAATTCCTTAATTTTAGTTCACAGCCCGGCATTATGATTTAGTATCTCTTTTGCGGAATAGGAATGTAAGCAGCAAAATCCCTTCGACTGACACACAATATCAACCGGAATCCGACTAGCGGGGGTGCATATGACATATTTCAAAGAAAATGTCGACCTTGAGAGACAATTGTCTCATTTTACAGGCGTGATTCACGGTGGTTGGAGCTGCTGGTCATCCTGGAGTTCATGTTCTGAGGGTCAAAAGTCAAGATACCGAACCTGCAACAACCCCAGCCAGAGCAGAGGTGGTCAGCACTGTCCAGGGGCGCCTGTAGAGCAAGTGCCCTGTGAAGATGCAGACTTACAGTATTTGCAGTAAGGAGTCATTTTGCTGGGATGCTTTTCTAAAATGCAAATATAACATTCAAATTGATCCACAATTCATTGCTAACTTGTACGCAGAATGATGGAGCCGCAATGTTTCGGCCTGTCTGTGACCCCACCTAAGATTTGCGGACCTCCTCCAAACCTTAGAAATGGCTTCATCCAGGTGGATTTTGTGTGACTATTTATATATTTTCCTAAATTAAAACAAGGTGTAATTGCACATCCGCTACAGTAGGTGGCATGTGAGCTCTCGTTTCTTCTTCTTCAGTGGGGCTTAGCAAAAAAATTGGCGAGAAGCATTGCGTTAACTGATTGCTTTAACCGTACGTTACTTCCGTGTGTGTTTTTCAGAACCCAAGTGACTTTTATTTAGCCGGGCATACCGTGCAGTACTCTTGCATAGATGGCTATTACCTCAGTGGAAACGCTTTGGCTGAATGTACGCCAAGTCAGACATGGAGGAGTGAAGCGATTGTGTGTAAAAGTAAGCATCCAGAGTCAAATCTCAGAACACCAAAGAAAAGCTAGTGTGGGGAAAGTGGAAATATGCTACAATTACACAAAAGTACAATACGTTGTTGATAGAACGATTTTATGTACACATCCTTAAACAACATATAAATAAACATCTCGGGTTACAGCAGCAAATGATCGATCTTTTTCTCTGGTTCATGATTCTTCACGGTGTTAGAAGATGGTAGTAAAATCAAGTCGATGAACAAAAGGATTATTTTAATCTTGCTGACAGCAGAGACATTGTGAGGGCCATTGAGTGAGAGGCTTCTAGCTTCTGCTCTCCCCTCACCCGAGATGTTTATTTATACAGAGGGCGGGAATGACATCATTTCAAAGGGTGAAATATGTTATCAGACTGAAATAAGAATGGTCCAGTAACGATACACACTACAGATATGCAAGGTTATAAAATAAACTACATAAATATATAGACTAAACTAACATAAAAATAAGTAGAAATGAAGAAACATAGGATGTTTTAGGATGTGTATATAAAATCGTTCTATCAGTTGTTTTGCCTTGACAGGTTCGATATGTCATCCTCCTCATCTCAATGACGATGTTGCAGCTTCGCCCGTGAAAGACAAGTATCAGATCGGAGACAGGATAAACTTGGCCTGTCCCGAGGCACTGTTGCTGACCGGTGACGTTTCAGAAATCATATGTAGTCCAAGTTTGCAATGGTCTCCTTCTCCTACCGCAGTTCAATGTCGCAAAGGTGGGAATGATCACGGAGAACATGGCTTCATTTATTCGCGTTAATCCATTCGTGTTTTTTCTTGTATTTTCATGTGATATGTATTTCGCACTTCCGTTCCTTCTCAGGCAGAACAGCTCCGACTCTGCACGAGGGTCTGAAGTGTAAACTCTGGGAGAATGTCGGCAAAACTGAGTGTGTGTGTAAAATGCCATTCCAGTGCCCGTGGGTATTATTTGTCGAAATCTATTATTTTGGAGTTAAATCATCGAAAACGTAATTGAAATTCGATAAAATCTGTATGTATCTTCAGCCGTCATCTGTACTTCTTTGAAGGTGACGTTTCACTTGTCATCCAAGAGGGCTTCGTCAGCTAACTAAAATTTTGCTGGTAGTTTTGGCCATATATATATATATATATATATATATAATTTATTATATATATTGTGATGTCACGAGAGACTGAGTCCTGGAGGGCAAATACCTTCCCCTAAGATGGCTCCACCCAGAGGGAGTTTTGGCCCCATCCAAACCCCACACCTGTGGCTGATCCCGGCTTGATTGGCATACAAGGCTTTTAAGGCAGAGAGCCTCTGAGTGTGGTGGCCGGGGAGACAAGCTCCATTGTCGTCCTCTGTGGAGAAACACCTTTGTTTGCATTCAAACCTGTCGCCCATTGCAATCCTTGTCCTGCCCCGCTGAGAGCTAGCCTTTCATGACATCACATATAAGAACATAGATGGTTTGAAAGGGGAGTAAAAGAAGCGATTCTCATAAAACAACTAAATCCGTCATTAAACCGGTCTGGTGGGGTGAGGTTCAATTTGGATCATTCATACAATAGCCTGCTTCGGCAACACAGGTTAGGCACCATTCGTAATGATGATGAGGTGATACCGGAGGGAGTGGGGCAAACAGGCCAGTCGTTAGTCAGGAATGTAGGAACAATCAGTGGGGCCACAGGGAGTGGTCCTCTGCTCCCCCCAACCTGAGAGTAGGGACCTATCATTGCTGTGTCCGGTGCCGCCGTGTCTGGACATTAGGGATATATAAATAGGGCCGATACGACCAGTAAGACTTTAGTTCGCTGATGAAGCGAAATGTCCGACACCTTCAAAAAAGTACAGATGACGGCTGAAGAAACCTTTTCAGCGATGGACCACTCCGGTACGACTGAGAGCTTACACAGACGTAACTCAGCCTATGTTGCCTAAGAAGTGTTGTCAGAACGATCCAAATTAAACTTCACCCCACCATGGAGATTTAATAATACCAGACCAAATGGGGCAATCAGGCCAGTCGTAGACACCATAATCAGGCAGGACAATAGGAGTAATTATTTAGGACAATAGAAGTAATCAGTGTAGCCTCAGGGAATAGTCCTCTGAGAGCAGGGACCTATCATCTGGCACCACGACCTCTGGACTGTTGGGATATATATACCTTTAAAGAAGTACAAATGACGGCTGGACAAACCTTTTCATCGACAGACCACTCCTGTTCGACTGAAAGCTTACACAGACGTATTGAAATGATTGACTTGTTTTAATCTTTTCATATGTTTTGAAGGATTTCTCTGGAGTTGTGTGCCAGAGTTAGCTCAGGCCCACCTCGGGTGCTTGGTGTTTGCCAACTTGGAGCTCTGCAATGTTTAGGTCGCAATTTCACGCTGGTCAATGATAACGAATGTGAAGGGAATAAAAGCTCGGATACAAAGTGCCAACGTGAGTCAGAAATACCTTACAAGGATTTTGTTGTCATGACAATGTTTTCGTTGTTGTTAGAACAAATATTTCCATTCATTTGCTGACTCGTGTTCCTTGTTCATGTAGAAACATAGTCCTAACACCTCCCCTTTCTTCTCGACAATTAGCTGGAAGTTGTCAATGTCAGAATCCATCCGAATGCCCGGAGGACTCGGGCCCACTGTGTGTGACCTCAGGTGTTAACAGTCTCGCCATGACGATGACCGAGTGCCAAGTGAAGTCCAAGAGGTGTTCTGGAGAGCAGCTCACTGTCATCAGCATTGACGCCTGTCCCTCATAAACTTACCCTACCTTTGCATTTCCGTTTTAAACTGTCCATCCAGGCAATAAATAGTCCAAGAATATGAGAATAGGTTTGTGTTTTTATTGTGTCCAAGCAAATCGCTACCTTTGGTAACTTTCATCCATTTTTCGGCACTTGTTGGAACGCTTTGTGAAAAGTATCTCAGTACATCATCTGCAACATTTCATGATATAGGAAAGCGGTGAGAGCAAACAGAAGTGATTGACTAAATCGGTTCCAGATATTCACGAAAAAAAGGGCAGAATATAACAAGGCAGTCAAGGCAAGCTCACTAGTCGCTTGAATATCAAATTCCAAAAAAATGCTTCCGAAGTATACTTGGTATACTCTGTAATCTGCATATTGTGTGTATACTTAGGTGGGCAGTCTCTCTTTAACTTATTTAAAGGACAACCGACGTCTCCGGACAAGTTGTATCCATAATTTGTAAATCGGCTTCAAATGACTTCTACTGAGCGTATTTTAATAAGATTCCACCGCATATAGCTATATTTTACGCTTTAAGACTCGCGCTGAATATTTAGGAAGTCTTGTTTTTGAATTGGTGACGAGTCCGTGTGTGACGTCCCTAAAGGCACGCCCAAGACCGAAAAAAAAGACATTGTAGCAGTCATTCTATCACGTCAATGTATTTTGCTGTACTTCTTTGGTCTGAAAACCACATGTTGCACCCAAAAGCCGCCAGAAGAGGGCGTCCAAGCTCCATGGAAGGAATTTATCAGCCTGTGGAAACGGGCTGATTCATTCCTCACAGGAGCTGGTCGCCATTTTTCTGCCTCTTTTCTGGGACGCTACATTGCAGTCCACATGCCTTAAAATGACACAGAATAAATTCTTTAATCGATTGCAAACATGTATTCTTTCCTCTTCAGAACTATTTGAATTATATTCATAACTGGATGTGTAACAAGAAAGCATATTCTCCGAATCTGAGCCATTGTTTTGATTGTCCAGCAATGCAAGACGTCTTGGCGTGACGTCACGAACTTTGGGCAAGACTTTCTGAAAAGGCCCAATTCGCAGCTCAATTTTTTGTAGATTTTGGACACTTTAAGTCATTTTTATTGGTGTTTTGCATTTGAATAAAAAACAATAATGCGTAATGCGTGACATACATAATGCGTGTTTTGGGTATTTTAGATTCTATAAAACGTTTTTCTGATGTCAGTTAAGAAACAAAAACGTGACGTCGGTTGTCCTTTAAAATTCCAATGTGCATATTTTCTACTCATTTAGAATTATAACAGGAGCATTTTCATATCTTGGCTTTTGGATTGTTTTATGGCACTATAACAAATATTTTATGACATAATCATTATAATAATACATTTCATTTCTAAGCGCCTTCAAAAACTATCAAGGTCACTTTCCAGTCACAATATATATTTTTCTGAGGGTGAGCAGTGGCAGCTACAGGCACCAGCGTTCACTCAACCCGGAAGTAACTCATATAGATAGAAAGGTAGTTAGCTAGCTAATAGTGAGCTAATAAAGAGCGAGCTAGATAGCCAGCCAGCCAGATAGCTATATAGCTATAAGATAACCAAATAGCTTGCTACCCAGCCAAATAGCTAATAGATAGTTAGCTAGGTTGCTAGCTAGCTGGATGGATAGCTGGATAGCTAGATAAATAAAAAGAAGTGAAGAGAGGGAAAACTAAATAAGAATAAAGTCAAGAGAAAAGGCAAAAACATGTAATTTTTCACAAAAACGTAATGAATAATTTTTTGGGGGCTGATCAGGATTCACACACACCTTCATTGAGGATCTCAAATTGATAATTGCCACACTTCAACGCAGCCATGGAGCAAAGATCCACACTCCGAGTCCTCTGGATCCTGGTCAACATCAGACAGAACTTGTGCTTTTCAACTTGGGAACACTCGCGAGCGGCAATGCACTCGCACTTCTGAGATGCTGAAAACACCATTTTTGATTAATCGATATCATGCAGTCGTCAAAGTTAGCAAAAATAATCATCAGTCACCCTTACTTGAACATCTCTCCCATTCATAACATGTGTCAAGATCGCACGGCTGTTTGAGGGAACTCTTTGACGAGAAAATGGCACGAAAACGGGCCCACTTCAGTTTATCCGGATCCACGGTGTCACAAGCACCTTCGGCAATGAAGAAAAGTGGATCGCCATGGCAACGGCCGGCGTGGAAGGAGCAGAGGGACATCGGCACAGTGACGTTGATGTCAGTGTTCAGGATACAGAGATTCTCTGGTTCGGATCTGGGAGGAACAATTATATAATAATAATAATAATAATAATAATAATAATAATAATAACAATAATAATAATAATAATAATAATAATAATAATAATGATAATAATAATAATAATAATAGGCGGCCCGGTAGCCGAGTGGTTAGCACACCGGCTTCACAGTGCAGAGGTCGCCGGTTCGCGTCCCGGTCCGGCCTCCCTGTGTGGAGTTTGCATGTTCTTCCCGGACCCGCGTGGGTTTTCTCCGGGTCCTCCGGTTTCCTCCCACACTCCAAAAACATGCATGGCAGGCAGATTGACCATTCCAAATTGTCCCTAGGTGTAAGAGTGACTGTTGTATGTCTTTGTGTGCCCTGCGATTGGCTGGCAACCAATTCAGGGTGTCCCCCGCCTCGTGCCCGAAGACAACTGAGATTATTATTATAATCCATTTCATTTCTAAGCGCCTTTCAAAACTACACATTTGTAGCCGTTACTTTATGTACAGTCCACAAAATGAAACAATATGTATGAAATAAATAACTTACAGGCAATTCTCCCGTGGTATGCAGACACACCGAGCGCCTTGTTGTTTCTTCCCTGGACCACACTGACTGTCCGGTTCCAAAGGTTCCTCTATAAATAATAATAATAATAATCCATTTCATTTCTAAGCGCCTTTCAAAACTCTCAAAGGTCACTTTACAGTCACAAGATCAGTTTTTCAGTGGGTGACCAGCAGCAGCCACACACGCCAGCGTTCACTCAACCTGAAAGTAACCAAACAGATAGAAAGCTCGCTTGCTACTTAAGAGTTATCTCATAGCTAGATAGATAGCTAGCCAACTAGATAGCAAATAGAGAGCTAGATAGCTAGCTGGAGAGCTAGACAGCTAGATGGCAAATAGAGAACTAGTTAGCTATCTCGATAGCTGATAGATAGATAGATAGATAGATAGATAGATAGATAGATAGATAGATAGATAGATAGATAGATAGATAGATAGATAGATAGATAGATAGATAGATAGATAGATAGATAGATAGATAGATATCCAGCTAGATAGCAAATAGAGAGCTAGCTAGCTCGCTCGATAACTAGACAGCTAGATAGCAAAAAGAGAACTAGCTAGATAGCTAGCCAGCTGGATATAAAGTAAATATAAAGTTTTTGAGAGACAATAAAAACAAAACAGAGAAAAAATGATCTTCTCCGATGTACCATTGGCGCAGTGCAATCCAGCCGGTAACGGAGGTTCCCAGGCGAGAGTCTGGCTGCACCTGTAAAAGCCTCGAGGCAGCGGGAACAAACCCGCCTCAACACAGTTCAGACCCACCGAATCAGCCACTTTATACTCTTCTTTACTAGGGAACAACGTCATGCCATCAGGAATATCGGGAGGAAGACATATCTTTCCTAAAATAATGGAGGAGAAGATGCAATCATGAAGAAAGGCGGACCATTACGTAACAACCAATTCCAAAAACCTGAAGCCTACTGAGGCAGCTTCCTTTTCGTTGGCTCCACGTGCCGTCAGGAAGACAATTGATGAACTGGAAACCCTCCAGCTCAAATCCTGTGAAACACTGGAACTCTTCATCCTCGCCAAAATTGTAGTATTGCTTTGCTTTCTAGACACAAAAAAGAACTTGTGGTTTGCCGTGGCAAAAATGTGCCATCAATAAAAAATGAAGTGTCCATGAATATGATTGCCTTTACCCTAAGGAAGCTGTTGTCAGGGGGCTTTGGCCTTAGACAACCCTGTACACCAGGAGGAAGCTCCTCCGTCCATCCGGTGGTGAAGTCGTCATCATTGTCACATGTTTCATGCCTGGACAAGACACCGTGTACTGATAACGTCAGATTCATTACGACTCCTAAAATTCCAGATATTGTTTATAGCAGGTGGAATCGACTCTTGGAATGTGTTTTCTCGTTAGAACTTTATCGTACGGTTTGAAAAGGGAGATGTGACATTGTTCTTCATCGCTGTCGGGACCCTTGCAGGGTTGGCCTCCTCCCAAAGGGGCAGGGTTGTCACACCTTCTTCTGCGATGTCTCTTCATGGAGGCTCCACAGTGACTCCATGGCCCCCAACAGCTCCAGGAACCATCTACTTCCTCTGTCATGTTGAAAAAATACATGACGATACCCATAGAGCTGTTATTTGAACAATTCGACGCGTCGTAAGTAAGGGTCAAGAGTACCTGAATCGTAGTCAGGAGCTCGCTGCTCACAGTTTGGCCCAAAGGTGCCGGTCTGGCAGGCACACTTGCACTCAGTCCCAAAGAGAAAAGCTTTGGCGTTGTTGGGGCAGGGGGCACACTTGCAGGTGTCAAACTCTTGCAAGTACTGCAGCAAAGCTTTCGTCAGGTGCCTCCTTTTTGTGACTGCGCACGGGATACCACGTACAAGGTCTACGATGGACTCCAGCTGGTCCATCAGACAATGTAAAGTTGGTTCTTTCTTTTGTAATCTTGGAAACGAATCCAATACATGTCGCATGTTGGAAACATATCGATTTTACCTTGAAATCTACCACGGTGGGATTATCGAGGACAGACTTCGCCCAGTTTTTGAAAGAGTTTCGATCAGGAGGCGGGCCTTCCCTCTCCCGGGCCAGAGACGCTGCCTCTCTGGTCCGTCCACCTTTCACCGCAGAGTAGGACTTCTCTGCTGCCTGGATGTAAGAACCTGGCAGCAGGACAACAAAATAAAAACAAATGCACACCGGCGAGGCTCTTCTTTGTATTTGCTTAGGTCAAGTGGCAGGAACCTTGATATTTTTGAGTCATTTTGTTGTCAGCACACATGGGTAGAGCTCTCCCTTGAGCCAGAACTATTGTCCATTTGGTCTCACGGGCCAGACAGCCTTTAACATGTTCCTCTGTTTCACCTATTGGCAAGAAACCATAGAGAATAGAAAAAGGATGTCGTATTTGTCGTAGTTCTGGAGTTAAATACCAAGCAATTCCTTGTTACGGGTTTGTTGTAACATTGAATAGCTTTTAGGTCTGTGGAGTACCAAGAACCTCTGCGCTTCCCGTACCTTTACTGGTCAGCTCTTCTCGATTGTACTGGTAGAGCAGGTCATAGAGGCCTCCAAGTGTCCCCGAGCTGTAATAATGCGTTCCAAAGCGTTGAAAGATGTTTCTGTAGAGGGCGTAATTGTATTCGAGGGGAAGAGTGTGGAGGAACTTGAGGAACGGTCCGGACAAGACCAAATCGCTTGGGTCCTGTACTTTGAACGTGGACACAGGCAGAACATGGTGCACCCGGAAAAATACGGAATCCTAAAAAGAACAATGATGTCGTTGAAGTTGAGAGATGAAACAATCCTTCACCAATCGGTGAAAGAGCAAAGCCATGAGAGGTGAAATGCCACCAAGGTGGTTTTTTACAATTGTTGGCTCACTCACAGATTTCTTAGAAGCTTCAAAAGCTTCCTTTGACTTTATATGCGAGGTCAAAGGAGGAAAAAAACGCCATCCAGGAAGAATAGTGTCTTGGTTTCTCTCCCTCTCCATGGACTTCTTCACATGAACGGACTCTGAGTGAACAGGCTGGGGATCCGTGCTGAAGTCTTCCATCACGCCAGCCTTCACGACCACAACAACGACAAAATGAGCTTTATCGCCAACCATCTTTCACTATGATATAGATTAGACAGAATAGAAGTTATCATATTTAAAAGTTTCGTGCTGTTATATGCTTCGTGAACATGTGTGACTAGAATACACGATTGAAGCACAGAAAAATTTGGGGTCAATCTGAGGTAAACAGACACAGCCTGTTAACCTGTCATCTTCATCTAGGTCGATCGGGCCTTGAACAGAATTTAGAACTTGAGAAACTCATTCAAAGGAATAAGATAGGACTTGAAACTCCCTCACAGGAAGAGCTCCTTAGCCGGGTTACAAATCTATCAAACAAATTAAACATTTAAACAATTAAAATGTCTATGCTCTATTGTTTATAGTTGTTGGTGTGGTATTCAAATCAAGAAAACTATGTTTTACTAGTGTATTACTTAATTTGCATTTACTCTCTATAAATTGCTTGGCAGAGGGCTGCAGAATTTGGGTGTCTGTCTTGAATGGCTGCGTCCCCTGCCGGCAATAAAAGACAATATTCCTGTGTTCGAGCCTTTGTCCACAGTGCCTGATCGAATATCTCTGACACAGTAATTGATTGTTGACCCAAATGAGGGTTTTCAAAGTCGCAGGGACACCCCCTTCTCTTCTTCGCAACATTGAAAAATTACACCTCCAAATTTTTCGGGAGTTGGGGCCAGCACCTTAATGTCAAAGCTCTCAAAGTTGTGCGGTATCCGATGGTAAAGCAGTGTGCTTTTAGGCCTCCTGATGACACAATTTCCTCCCATGAACACGTTGTCCAGGACGGCCCCTCGCGGCTCGTTCGCCAGCGCGTCAAACCTTCCAAAATATAGCCGTTAGAATATATCCGATTCATGTTTATTCTCACAGGCAAAGCCAGAAGATTTATGGCCGTAGATTTATGAATTTTCGCATACCCGTTCCCCACCAGGTCAGCTCCGGGAGCCACTCTCTTCTCAGCCGGACACACAACTTTGAAATTGGCGCAGTCTCGCTCGTCAGAGTTATCTTCGCAATCATTTTGTTTGTTGCAAGTTAGTGTGGAGTTGATACAACGTCCTGCAACGGCGAGCGAAAATGGAAGAAGGGCTGAGATTTCAAGAATTTCAGACCTCTACTGTCCTCCTAGCAGAAGGAATACCGCAGATTACCGTTGTCGCATTTGAATTTGTCTCCGCAGTCGATGGGTGCTAGCTTGCACTCTGTGGCAGGATAACACGGCCTTTCTTCCATCAGTTCCAGATTGCATGACGCGCCCCCAAACTGGGAAGGCGTTTGGATGGCCCTGGTCCGTAACTGCGACGGTGACATCAAAAGAAAAGGCAATTTCTCATGCAAAAGACGTTCCTACAGAATTCTTATGATGACTCCTCGATTCATTATCTCCAATTCCATCACAGGACTTTGCCCCGCTGTACTTTTGAAAACTGAAATATTAAAGTCAAAGTCAGCTTTATTGTCAAATATGCTAATATGCATGACTCACAGCACATTTTTTTTCTCCAAGATCGCGGCGCGTGCACACGCAGCGGCTCCTCTCTCTCCCGGCAAATTGTTTTTTTTTTCGTGTTTATTATGTTTGTCTCACTTGTGTAAATGTTCGTCTCCGTCTGCCTCGCTACACCCGAGGCGTACCTACTCCCGTGAGGGTCTGCTCGACATCGGCAGTTCATTTTTAAAACCAAAACCAGCTGAAGCAGAAGTGCTACGCAAGCATGGATTGCTCAGGGAGTCGGCTCGTCCATTGACCCCCACTCTTCCACCGACCCCCACTCCTGCACCCAACCCAGAGTGGAGGCGCCATAAGCGCTGTATGACGTAACAGAAGAGGGGAAAGCGTGGAGGTATCCGCAGGAGGCTCGCGGCTATCCCCCACCGGCCAACCATTCCTACCATCACGCTAGCTAACGCGCGCTCGCTGGACAATTAAATGGACTACGTCAGACTCCTCCGCTCAACTTCCAAGACCGTGGGTGAGTGTTGTGCCCTTGTGTTTGTGGAAACATGGCTGACCGACAGCATACCGGACAGTGCCATCCAGCTAGCCCATCTAACTAGCTTCCGGGCAGACAGAGCGCTCGTCGAGGGGGGTAAGACTCGCGGCGGGGGACTCTGAGTTTACATCTGTGATGCCTTGTGCCGCAACGCTGTTGTGGTATGTAAACACTGTTCACCACTGATGGAGCTTATGGTCATAAAATGTCGGCCATTCTACCTGCCGAGGGAATTTAGTGCCATACTGCTGGTAGAAGTTTACATCCCCCCGAGCTCAATTAACAACAGGAGCGCGGCATTGAATGAACTCTACCAGCACATCAGCGAGCAATAAACAGCCCACCCAGATGCTTTCCTTATCCTAGCTGGCGATTTCAACCATGCCAACCCGAAAAGCGTGTTTCCACAACTCCATGGACACATCAACTTTCCGACTAGAGGTAACAACATTCTGGACAATGTTTTCACCACACACAAAGGAGCCTACAAAGCCTACCCCCTCCCCCACCTAGAAGCTTCGGACCACTCCACTATCATGTGAATGCCCGCATACACGCCACTTGTAAAATTCGTCAAACCAGTCAAGAAGAAGATAAGGGTGTGGCCTGATGGGTCGTCAGCGGCACTCAAAGACTGATTTTCCAACACCGGCTACCTACAACAACACCAGAGATGTCCAAGAGTACACAGACTCTGTTACCTGCTACATGAGGAAGTGCATGGATGACGTGACTGTCACCAGATCTGTCACCATCCGGGCGAACCAGAAGCCATGGCTGACGGGTGAAGTCCACAGGCTCCTGAGGGCTCGGAACGCTGCCTACAAAGCTGGCAATGAGCTGGGCCTGAGGACAGCCAGGGCCAACCTGTCACGTGGCATCAGGATGGCCAAGAGACAGCACTCCAGGAGGATCGCCAACCACTTCAGGGACAGCAGAGACACCAGGAACCTGTGGCGTGGGATACAGACCATCACAGACTACAAGCCCTCTCCACAGACCTGCGAGAACTCCACCACTCTGCTGAACCAGCTGAATGACTTCTTCGCCCGCTTCGAGGCAGACAACAGCATTCCAGCACAGAAGACCCCACCACCTCCCGGCGAACAGGTGCTGACACTGTCTCAGGACAGCGTGAGGCGATCCCTCAGAAGGACCAACGCACAAAAAGCCCGGGTCCCGACGGCATTCCTGGCCGTGTTCTGAGAGACTGCGCTGTGGAGCTCACAGATGTCTTCACGGACATCTTCAACACCTCTCTGAGCCAGGCTGTTGTGCCCACGTGCCTCAAAGCCACCACCATTATCGCGGTCCCTAAGAAGTCGTCCCCCACCTGCCACAATGACTACCGCCCGGTTGCACTCACTCCCATCCTCATGAAGGGCTTCGAGCGGCTAGTTATGAACCACATCAAGGCTGCCCTTCCCCCCAACCATGACCCTTTCCAGTTTGCATATCGGCCCAACCGCTCGACCGATGATGCCATCTCCACTGCTCTCCACACAGTGCTCACCCACCTGGAGACCAGCGACTCCTACGTCAGAATGCTGTTCATCGACTTCAGCTCAGCATTCCACACAATCATCCCCCAACAGTTCACCGACAAACTGAGCGAACTGGGGATCAGCACCTCCCTGTGCAAGTGGCTGCTGGACTTCCTGACGGGGAGACCACAGGCAGTCAGAGTTGGAGACAACACTTCCAGCACCATCACGCTGAACACAGGGGCTCCCCAGGGGTGTGTGCTGAGCCCCCTCCTCTTTACTCTGCTCACACATGACTGCTCACCATCATCACCCAGCTCCAACATCTTCATAAAGTTGGCAATGACACGACTGTGGTGGGCCTCATCAACAACGACGAGGAGACAGCCTACAGGGACGAGGTCAGCCGCCTGGCCACGTGGTGCAAGGACAACAATCTCCGTCTGAATGTGGAGAAGATGAAGGAGATTGTTGTGGACTTCAGGAGAGTGCGCCCCCAGCATGTTCTACTAACCATCGACGGTGCTGCAGTGGAGAGAGTGAGCAACACCAAGTCCCTGGGAGTGCACATATCCGAAGACCTCTCCTGGAGCCACAACACGGCACACTGGCCAAGAGATCCCACTAGCGCCTGTACTTCTTCCGCAAGCTCAAAAGAGTTGGAGCCCCGACCCCCATCACGACCTCCTTCTACCGCGGGACCATCGAGAGCATCCTGACCAGCTGTATCAACGTGTGGTACGGCACCTGCACCGTGTCCTGCCGTAAGGCTCTGCAGCGCATCGTGAGGACAGCTGAGAAGAGTATCGGTGTCTCCCCCCCCCCTCCTTCAGGACATTTACAACACCCGCCTCACCCGCAGAGCCATCAGTATCGCTGGCGATCCCACCCACCCCTCACACAGCCTCTTGAGCCTGCTGCAATCGGGTAGGAGACTGCGGAGTCTCCGAGCCAAGACCAGCAGGCTCAAGAACAGTTTCTGCCACCAGGCAGTCCGGAGACTCAACTCCCTCCCAGCCTTGCCCAGCCTGCCCCTTCCCACTGCCACACTCACCGAACTCTGAGTACACGCTAAATGCTGTACTTTCATCCTGAATTCTATTTTTTGGTTCTTTCTCATTTTTTTCTGCAAGACCTCACTTCAGGATGATATTACAGCGTGGTGCGTGTACTCTGAGTTCGTGTACTCAGAGTTTGGTGAGTGTGGCAGTGGGAAGGGGCAGCGGGCCAGGGCTGGGAGGGAATATGCTGACATGGCAACTTTTTGGGACTCTTTTTGCAATGTGTCTTGCCTGTTTCTTGGCACATGGGGAGCAGTCGGACCAGGGCCCAAACTCTGTCAGCAGGCAATTTATGGGACAAGCCTGCACATTGCAAGCTTTGCTGTCACGACTCTCGCATAGCTGATGACAGCTGCTCTTCCAGTAGTAATCGTCATATTGAAATTTCCTGAACAAAACAAGTCAATTTGCATAAAAATCCAGTCCATCTCATTTTTTTGTATGTGTTTAGTGTCCACCAAGGTGTCCTTGCCTGTGTCTGCTCTGCGTGCCGTGGTTGCAAGTCCGGGAGCAGGCGGACCAGGCGCTCCAAGGGTAGCGATCGCAAAAACATGCCAGTGTGACGGATATTATAGTGATGAGATTGAGCAGCAGGAACAAACTGGTGGAAGAGTCCATCTGGGGGGCTTCCAAGTAAGACTGAAGGAAAAATTAATATCCATGACATAATGAATGTTAATAATAATAATAATTTCTAAGTGCCTTTCAAAACTCTCAAGGTCACTTTACAGTCACAGGATGAAGTTTTTCTGTGGGTGAACAGTGGCAGCCACATGTGTCAGCGTTCACTCAACCCCGAAGTAACTCAAATAGATAGAAAGCAAGCTAGTTAATGGATAGCTAATAAATAGGTAATAGATAGCCAGATAGCCAACAGCTTGCCAGCTAGACAGCTTACAGCCAGCCAGCCAGCTAGACAGCTAATAGCTAGCCAGCTAGCTAATGGAAAGCTAATAATTCCTTTGATCACTTTGCTGCTATGAAATGTACATTTCTCCACTGCGAGACTAATAAAGCCATATCCATATCCATATCCATATCCAAATAGCTAAGAGATAGCCAGATAGCTAGCCAGCTAACAGCCAGCCAGCCAGATAGACAGCTAGCAGCTAGGAAGTTAAATCTTCATATAATATCTTCCTAAACACATTTCCACTTATAAATCATCCACCCACCTCTCCCAACAGTCTTTGTGTACTGAGTGAGGTACACCCTGAACCGGTACTGGCAAGGCATACAGAGAGCAATGACCATTCACGCTCCGACTTACACCGAGGGACAATTTGGAGTCTTCCATTAATCTACCACGCATGCTTGTTTTGTTTTTCTGTGGGTGGAAACTAGAGTACCCGGAGAAAACTCACACATGACAACATGGAAATTCCACACATGACCTTGGCACTGTGCAATGCACCACGTCATGTTTCTGCATCGCATCGTTAGAACTGTTATGACATCTAACATAAATGTTACCAGATCGAACATAAATGTTATAAGGCGCCGTAAACGGCATGGCAATACGCCATCGCGGAGACGGTTGAAATAATCAGACTCACCACACACAACGGTAGCGTCTTAGCCGATGACTGTTGGGTCTACCGCAGCCGGAGTTGATTCTGAAGCAAAATTTGTATTGACAGGTCTTTATATGTTCACCCTCCCTCTGGAATTTATTTTGGAATCCAGCTTGTTTTAGACCCTCAGGATGGAAAAAAAAACAAGTCTCAAATTGCCGTACTTTTTTTGATAACAAAATTCTGAACACATGAAGTAACATAAACGACTTGTCCCTCCAAATTACAGGAAGGAAAACACTAAGAGGAGTTTCCCGTACGTGCCAGATGTGCCCCAGATGTGAATCTTGACACTTTTTTCCCCTCCTCTGCAATTTCACAATCTTGCACCGCACGCTGCTCAGTGATGTTTCATTCACGTCAAGCTGCATTTCCGAATCTGATCTGCGGTTACGAGTGTTTCAAAAATGATGCTCCTTCTCAGTTAATTGATGAAAAGGTTTCTTCAGCCGTCATCTGTCCTTCTTTGAAGGTGTCGGACGTTTCGCTTCTCATCCAAGAGGCTTCGTCAGCTAAGTAAAATTTTACTGATAGCTCTGGCCCTATACATATATCCCTACTGTCCAGAGGTGGTGGTGCTAGACCTCTGCTATGATAGGTCCCTGCCCTATGGTTGGGGGGAGCAGGGGAATATTTCCTGAGGCTACACTGATTATTTCCATTGTCCTGACTAATTACATCATCCATTTCATTTATAAGCGTCTTTCAAAACTCTCAAGGTCACTTTACAGTCACAGGATAAGTTTGTCTGTGGGTGAGTAGCGGCAGCCCTACGCGCTAGCTTTCACTCAACCCAGAATACCTCAAATAGAACCGAAACATGTCAGCTAATTGAACACCTACACTGTCTGTAAGTAAAGAATCTGCTTAATATTAGATAGAAATCTTGCTAGCTAATAGCTAGTTAATAGATAGATAAATAGCTAATAGCTAGTTAATAGATAGCTAGATAGCTAGATATATAGATAGTTAGCTAGATAGATAGCTAGCTAGATAGATAGATAGATAGATAGATAGATAGATAGATAGATAGATAGATAGATAGATAGATAGATAGATAGATAGATAGATAGATAGAGAAGGAGAGAGAGAGATAGCTAGCTAGCTAGCTAGATAGATAGATAGATAGATAGATAGATAGATAGATAGATAGATAGATAGATAGATAGATAGATAGATAGATAGATAGATAGATAGATAGATAGATAGATAGATAGCAGGCCAGTTCGTTAAATAGCTAATAGACCGCAAATAGATAGCTAGCTAGATAGCCAGCTGGATTTGTACAACGATGGTTGTAAATTACTTCTATTGTCCTGACTGTTTATGGTCCACAACTGGCCTGATTGCCCCATTTGCTCGGGTATCACCTTATCAGCATAACTAAGCCTATGTGGTAAAGATCTCAGAAGTGTTTTGTAAGCACGATCCAAATTAAACCTCACATCACCAATACGATTATTGCAGGGTTTTGCTGTTTTATAAAAAGAGCTTCTGTTCTGCCCCTTTCAAAGCATCTATTTTCTTTCGCAAATATTTTTACTTCATTGTCGTCAAATGTGTGTTTGGTAGCTTTTAGGTGCATAGGTACTGCAGATTGAGGCTCACTAGTATTATCCCTGTGATGTTGATAAAGTCTTTTATGGGAGAATTTGTTTAGTCCCCCCAATGTATTGCTCTTTACAATCTTCATTTTTACAGTGTATTGAATAAACTACATTCTATGTTAATTGTATTAGTTTTCAATGTTTTTGGAATATGTCCATGATGAACAAACACAGATGTCGTCAATTTGGCCAAAATATCGCAACAACATCATTTATGAGTTTCGTTGGAGAAACCGAAACCCAAAACACTGAAGATTTTTTTTTAAGAGTTTCAATTTCTCAATCCGGTTTGTTTATAAAAGTCCTCGGAAAGGAATGAAAACATTTTGCTCTCTTTGGCCAGAATGAAAAATGTTTGTGCTGTACGTGTAGCATCCATCCATTAGCGATACAAACAATACAACACAAACAAATATCGCCATCCAGCGTGTTTCTTTTTGGATGAATAATTGTTAGCGGACTATCTACCTAGCTGTAACCTGCTTCATTAATAATGGCCCTAACACGAGCTATCTAGCTTGCTTTCTATTTTCTATCTATTAGCTATCTGGCTAGCTAGCTAGCTAGCTATCTATGCGACTCGCTAGCTATTAGCCATATGACTGTCTAACTCTCTATCTAGCTATCTACGTATTAGCTAGCTAGCTTTTTATTTATTTGATTTACTTCCGGGTTGAGTGAACGCTGGCGTGTGGCTGCCGCTGCTTACTCACAGAAAAACGTACATTGACAGTTTTGAAAGGCGCTTATAAATCAGAATCAGAATCATCTTCATTGCCAAGTATGTAGAACACACAAGGAATTTGTTTCCGGTCGAACACGCTGCACTAGTATCATCATCAAAAAATTGCTACTGTTCAAAGAGTTAATGGCTTGGGGGAAGAAGCTGTTTAAATGTCTGCTGGATTTGGTGCGCATGGATTGGTAGCGCCTGCCTGAGGGGAGTAGCTGGAAAAGGTGGTGGGCAGGGTGCAGAGGGTCCAGTATGATTTTCCGCACCCTAGTTTGGATTCTTGCAGTGTGCAAGTCCTGGAAAGTGGGTAGGGCGGTACCAATGATTTTTTTCCGATTCGATGACAGCCGTGTAGAAATGTTGCAGCACCTCCTGTGGCAGGCCATGCTTCTTTAGCAGCCTCAGGAAGTACATTCTCTGTTGGGCCTTTTTCAGAATAGAGTTGGTGT
Organism: Hippocampus bargibanti; assembly: GCF_051943395.1. Taxonomy (NCBI): domain Eukaryota; kingdom Metazoa; phylum Chordata; class Actinopteri; order Syngnathiformes; family Syngnathidae; genus Hippocampus; species Hippocampus bargibanti. Next base: position 1,536,177 of record NC_142751.1, read on the forward strand.
TGACCTCCCACTTCATGTCCTGGGAGACTGTGATTCCCAGAAACTTGAAGGTCTCAACGGTTGACACAAGGCAGTTGGATAGTGTGAGGGGTAGCTGTGGGAGTCCGCGATCATCTCTACTGTCTTGAGCGTGTTCAGCTCCAGGTTGTGACGGCTGCACCAGAGCTCCAGCTGCTCCACTTGTTGTCGGTACGCAGACTCGTCACCGTCTTTGATATGACCGTGGTGTCGTCTGCGAACTTTATGAATTTGACAGCTGGGTGCGTGGAGGTGCAGTCGTTCATGTAGAGAGAGAAGAGCAATGGAGAGAGGACGCATCCCTGTGGGGCTCCAGTGCTCGTGGTTCGTGTTGAGGATGATATTTTCCCCAGTCTGACCTGTTGTCTCCGTCCTGTCAGGAAGCTGAGGATCCACTGGCAGATCGTAAGGGACACTCCAAGCTGGAGAAGTTTGGGGATGAGGAGTTCTGGGATGATGGTATTGAACGCAGACCTGTAGTCCACAAACAGGATCCTTGCATAGGTTCCTGTGTTGTCGAGGTGGTTGAGGATGTGGTGCAGTCCGATGTTGACTTCATCCTCCACAGACCTGTTTGCCCGGTAGGCAAACTGAAGAGGATCTAGCAGAGGTCCGGTGATGTTCTTCAGGTGTTTCAGCACGAGGCGTTCAAAGGACTTCATGACCACAGACGTCAGAGCAACAGGTCTGTATCGTTCAATCCCGACGGTGCTGGTTTCTTTGGAACTGGGACGATAGTAGACTGTTTGAAGCAGGATGGGACTTGTTGAAGATTCGTGTGAAGACCGGAGCCAGCTGGTCAGCGCAGACTTTCAGGCAGGAGGGGGACACTCTGTCAGGTCCCGCAGCTTTCTTGATCTTCTGCTGCTTGAAGAGCCGTCTCACGTCCAGTTCGTGGATCTGTAGGGCAGAGGGCGGAGATACGGTAGTTTCTGGTAATGGTGGGCATAAATGGGGGTTCCCTTTTCAAGTCGGCAAAAGAATGTATTAAGGTCATCAGCCAGACCATTCCACACTGATGCAGAGTCGTTAGCGGAGAACTGTTTGTTAAGCCTGTCCGCATAACTTTTCTTTGCGATATTAATTTTCTTTGTCAATCTGTTTCGGGCGAGTTTGTAAAGCGCTCGATCGCCGCTTCTAAATGCGGACTCTTTCTCTTTCCTAAGCTGCCTGAGTTTGAGTTTTGGGAGTGAACCACGGCTTGTTGTTGTTGAATGAGCGGAAGGACTTTGTTGATACACACATGTCCTCACAGAAACTAATGTATGATGTTAGTGTCTGTGTATTCATCCAATGTGCCCATTGAAGTTTCAAAGACGCTCCAATCAGTGCAGTCTAAGCATTCTTGTAGCGCTAACTTTGCTTCATCTGTCCATTTTTAACTGTGGCGGCACAGCGCAGCAGAGCGTGCAAATGTTTTATTGGTTTTTGTGAGAAGAAGAAGTTCGTCCATCTTGTTTGGTAGTGAGCGTAGATTAGCGAGGTGGATCGATGCGAGCGGCATTCGAAATCCACGCTGCCGTAGCTTGACGAGCACGCCGGCTCGCTTACGTCTCATCAGCTCCGTACAGAGCTGCTACGCCGCTCGCAAGCAGCCCCGAAAAACCTTGTAGATGTTGGTGTGTCTGTGAAAATAGTCCAAGAGTGGATTCCCCAATTCTCAGTAACTCTTCCCTCATGTAACTGAGTCGCGTAGGATCGCAAAAAACAAATGAAAATGACAAAACCAGGAACAATACTAGGGAGCGTGTGACCGAGGCTGCCATACATGGCGCCATCTTGGATGAAATGTATTATTATTAAATGTTTTTATTTTTTGTCATGGTAATATGCTAATCATTCGGAAACGTGACGTATTGGATAAAAAACTTTATTCACATTATAAAATTAAGCTGTACATACATAGGCGTTGCTTGTCTACATAGAAGGACACTAAACTACGCAATACATGCCATGATAACAAAGAAAATGGAAATACACAAGACAAGAAAAGTTTCACGCTAACAAAAACTCAACAAATGGCCGTACATGAAATCGCATTTTACATTCGGTGGAGAAACGATTGGTGTGCAGATCGATGCGATCGGTGAAATTTGTCTTCAACTTTGCCGGTGTTGGCTTTGCGTGGAAAAATGTCGAGCTGAAAAATAACTTTTTGTTTATTTGTTTGTTTGACATGCTGAAAATGAGCTGCGAGGCCTACTCCTGTCCAGTAGAGGGGGCAATGACCAAGCCACATGTGCAATTATTCAAAACTGCGATGACGTCATAATGAATTAACTAATGAAGATTGATTTTGACCTTAGAGTCGGTGAGAGGGAGGGGGGGGGGATAATTGATCCATTACCGCTGAAAGAAACGACAGCGGTGGGAATTGTCGAAATTAAGTCATTCACTTCCAGACGTGTGCAAAAATGTGTCCGCTCCAGTGCCAGGGTTTTTGTCATTGTCACTCGAATTCCAGGACCGACAGAATATTGAGTTTTAGGACTACATAAACATTGTGTACCGCGTTAGAAACCTTTAACTCTCTTCTTTTATCAAAGAAAAAAAAAGTTAATTCCTAAATAATATGGGTCTGGAGTTATATGAGCTTGCAATGAGGGTGGTTGTCCAAAACACAATGCAATACATACATATTGGTTTATATAGTGCTTTAACAAGAGCTGAAGCTCGAATAAAGCGCTAACATGGAAAAAATGGAAATGCTGTCCCATTGCAGAAAAGAGGCCATGGCCAGCGCTTTACCGGCACCTAAGCATTGAAAAACCAAAACCCGAACAAATTCTGGAATGGCGCTCTAAGTCATATTTTCAATTCCTGAATAAATTTGTGAATGGCAGTGAATTGTCACGATCTGGTTGGCGACGATTAGCACCTACACAGGTGCTGGTCATTCCAATCAATGGCAGTTAAAAGGAACCCTGGCACGACCATTCGTTGTCGGGTCATTATATGTGTTTGCTTCGCCCTGTCAGATTTTGTTCCTGCTGACTTTATTTTAATACAATTTGTCAATGACACCTTGCTGCTCCCTCTTGCCTGCTTTTTTTGGGATCCACCACCATCACCACCTTGCAGATCGTGACATGAATGAGTTAAATGTCATGCTGATGAATCTTACGTTTAGGGGGCATGTCATCGTTGATTGTAAAGCACACGTATTGATGGGACACCAGCACAGTGAGAAGAAGAGGAACAGTGATAATGTTTGTGCATAGCCCAAATATATACAATTAAATGAATTTGATTTAGCGTATATGTTGAAAACTGAATCATAAATGCAAAATGTTCTCGCCTCCGGGAAACACCACAAAAGACGAAAAGACTGATGCAATCTAAAGAGTTTCGTTTGTGTTATTATTCAATACTGGAGGAGCGTCTGCTGACTGGCGAATAACGGGTTTTTGTATCTTTTGTGAAGACCAGAGGATAACCAAAATGTCGGATTGTAGAGTATACGATAAACGCGCGGCTTTTAACCAGACACCATGCAGCAGAGTCCTGGGAAGCGTCTCTTCCTTTGGCGGACCAGCGGGTGTGGAGTCAGATTCAACAAACTGCTGTCGTCTGTGAACCACACACAGAATTCGGGTTAAAACTAAATACACCATCTGGGCCTCTTAAAACAATATCAGTTAAAAAAAAATGTATCAAAACATGGCACACGACTGCCACATGGACATACCTTGATTTTTCAGTGGCAAAGGCATTGTGTCCCTGAGTTTGCTAAGCAGATTCCTCATCTCCCGCATATCTCTGATAAAAACAGACAAAAGTCATGGAAAGTCTAATTTTAGCATAGGGATTGGTCACTCTGAAAAGTCTGCATACCTCTCTATATTTTCAATGTGGACCCCTACCAGCCACGGATCGTGAGGGTAGTCGATGGGTGAGGAGGAACGGTCATCCAGGATGGGAACATCCGAACTTTCGTCCACCCTGAAGTCCATCTTGGGTTCGGAGTCGGTTCCTTAAGGGCCAAACACAAAATCGAATTTCGTGAATCTAAAAACCTATCGGTTTGAAATAAGTAGTCATTTTGTGTTGCCAAAGGACTCTGGAGTTTTTCAGAAACTCCTGCAATGTAAGGTACTGCTACTCCTACCCAATTTGTATCTTCAGAATTTCTGCTTTCATTCCCTATTCTTTCTTTCTGACATTTGTTAAATGACCACTGAGGGAACCCACAGTTTGTCAGTGTTTCCCTGTTATGTTTTGACTCAATTAGTTTTGACTCAACTCTTGATTCAATACAGCATTAGAAACCTTAGAATCTCTTCTTTAATCAGATAAAAAAAGAGTTCATTCCGAAGTTATATTGGTCTGGAGTTCTGATCTTGAAATGGGGGCGGGTGTACAAAATTCAATACAGGTAACATCCGACTTACCAAGTTCCGTTCCGACCAAACGGTCGTAAGTCAAATTGGTCATAAGTCGAAATAGATTCAAAATGTTGAATAGAGACTCGGAGGCTAAAAGACTCCTTCTGGTGCCCTCACACGGTCTATTGCTGTGTGAGAGTGAGATGCTGGCTTGCTGGCCAAAATTGTCATACGCGGTGCCTGTTAGTGTGTTGCGATGCCAAGCGTATAATTAAAATTTAAAAAATAGGGTCTGGAGGTCATGGTCGTAAGTACGGGTGTTATGCAAGTATGGGATGTCCTAAGTCGAGCTGGTTGTAAGTCGGACGTTACCTGTACAATACATTGATCTATATAGCGCTTCAACAACAGCTAAAGCTGTAACAAAGCGCCAACATGAAAAAAAAAGGCAAATGCTGCCCCCTTGTAGAAGGGAAAACATTGTGACAGGTATGACCAGTGCTTTATCGGCACCCAAGCAAGAAAAACAAAAACACAAAAACATTCGGGAATGGCAGCGAATGAGTTAAACAAGTGTACAAACTTAATCGGAAATAAAACAGTGCTGTCTGACCGTTGTGGTTAGCTTCTTTGCCGATATTGGTCTCTGAGATTCAATTGAAAAGCCTCATCCGGCCCATCATGTGATGTCGCGATGCACCGTTTTGTGATTGTACTTTTTCTGTGAAGTTGCAGCACCCCCAGCAGGCACATGGACTTCAACATCTCCGTGATGAACATCTCCAGGCAACACTGCAACTGGATGAACAGCCGGCATATCTCCGGGCGGATCTCTCCGTCCTCCGGGCTGGTTGATGAGGGAAGAGTGATAAAAGGGAGCACACAGTTGGCAAGTACAGAAAACGGAATATGAATACACACACACACACACACACACACACACACACACACACACACACACACACACACACACACACACACACACACACACATATATATATATATATATATATATATATATATTGTGATATCATGAGAGGCTAGCTCTCATCGGGACAGGACAAGAAGTGCAATGGACGACAGGTTTGGATACAAACAAAAGGTTTTAATCAAGGGTCCCAGGGGGAATTCACAAGCAACAAAGGTTCGAATAGTGTCTCTTCCAATACTTATCAAAATAAAGTCTCTTCTGATACTAAATACAAATAAAGTCTCTTCTATTACTTAAATCCAAATAAAGTCTCTTCTGAGGTAAAACTGAAGACGGAGTTATTTTCCAAGAGTCTCTAGGCCTCACCCCTCTTGACATCCTCCTCATGTAGCCTAGCCACCTTAGCTAGGTTCAAATCCAGTGTCCAGTCGTGTGGTCCCAACTGGCAATGAGTTCCACGCAGCAATCAACTTCTTCACAGAGCACAGCAATCGAGCTTGTCTTTCCCCAAGCTCCACACTCAGAGGCTCTCTGCCTTAAGAGCCTTGCTTGCCAATCAAGCCCTGATCAGCTGCAGGTGTGTGGTTTTAATTGCTGCCTCCCACCAGATGGGGCCAAGACTCTCTCTGGGTGGAGCATCTTAGGGGGATGTATTTGCCCTCCAGGACACAGCCTGTCGTGACATCACTATATATATATACATATATATATATATATATAAAATCTGGAGCAGTGTGAAGTCCCATCCTGCTTCAAACAGTCTACTATCGTCCCAGTTCCAAAGAATCCAGCACCCTCGGGATTGAACGACTATAGACCTGTCGCTCTGACGTCTGTGGTCATGAAGTCCTATGAACGCCTCGTGCTGAACCACCTAAAGAACATCACCGGACCTCTGCTAGATCCTCTTCAGTTTGCCTACCGGGCAAACAGGTCTGTGGAGGATGCAGTCAACATCGGACTGCACCACATCCTCGAACACCTTGACAACACAGGAACCGACGCAAGGATCCTGTTTGTGTACTACAGCTCTGCGTTCAATACCATCATCCCAGAACTCCTCATCCCCAAACTTCTCCAGCTTGGTGTGTCCCCCACGATCTGCCAGTGGACCCTCAGCTTCCTGACAGGACGGACACAACAGGTCAGACTGGGAAATATATCATCCACAACACGAACCACGAGCACTGGAGCCCCGCAGGGATGCGTCCTCTCTCCATTGCTCTTCTCTCTCTACACGAACGACTGCACCTCAACGCACCCAGCTGTCAAATTCATAAAGTTCGCAGACGACACCACGGTCATCGGTCTCATCAAAGACGGCGACGAGTCTGCGTACCGACAACAAGTGGAGCAGCTGGAGCTCTGGTGCAGCCGTCACAACCTGGAGCTGAACACGCTCAAGACAGTTGAGATGATCGTGGACTTCAGGAAACATCCATCACCACAGCTACCCCTCACACTATCCAACTGCCTTGTGTCAACCGTTGAGACCTTCAAGTTTCTGGGAATCACAGTCTCCCAGGACATGAAGTGGGAGGTCAACACCAACTCTGTCTTGAGAAAGGCCCAACAGAGAATGTACTTCGTGAGGCTGCTAAAGAAGCATGGCCTGCCACAGGAGGTGCTGCAACATTTCGACACGGCTGTCATCGAATCCATCCTGTGTTCTTCCATCACCGTTTGGTTCGGGGCCGCCACAAAAATGGACAAAATCCGACTTCAACGGACAGTTAGGACGGCGGAAAAAATCATTGGCACCGCCCTACCCACTCTCGAGGACTTGCACACTGCAAGAATCCGAACAAGGGCGCGGAAAATCCTACTGGACCCTCCGCACCCTGCCCACCACCTTTTCCAACTACTCCCCTCAGGCAGGCGCTACCGATCCATGCGCACCAAATCCAGCAGACATTTAAACAGCTTCTTCCCCCAAGCCATTAACCCTTTGAACTCTTCAACAGTAGCCAAAATGGAACTGTATAGTGCCACTTAGCAGTTTTTTTGACGACGATACTAGTGCAGCGTGTTCTACCGGAAACAAATTCCTTGTATGTTCTACATACTTGGCAATAAAGATGATTCTGATTCTGATTCTGATTCTGATTCTGATTCTGATTCTGATCATAATAGGCCATGTTAAAATGTGCAAAACCCCAAATAAGACCCCTGGGGGACCCGTTCTCTAATTTGTTGATGTAAACTTTAATGGGATACCTCGGATCGAACGGGTCATTGATTTATTTCTGCTGACCTTAAAAACGCCAAAGAATATAAATAGATTAATAAGGACGGGTTGACTGGAACACTTTAGCGTGAATGTTCATTTCATTTTACACAAATTTGTTGGATGTAAGCGCGATTAATCGTGTTGTCTTTTGATCAGACCCATTTGCAAGTAGCAATGATGCTAACACCGTATTTCAGATGCTAACTTAACCAATGATTGTGTTTTTGATCAGGCATATTTCATATGCCTAATTGGTTAACGTCTTTGTCGTTCACTGTGATTTAACACTGACACTTTCAAGCTGGCTATCTATCTGTTGGCTATCTGGTTGGCTGGCTATCTACTGGCTATCTAGCTGGCTGGCTGGCCATCTGTTAGCTATCTATCTGGCTGGCTAGCTATTTATTAGCTAGCTGGCTGGTTAGTTGGCTATCTATTAGCTAGCTAGCTAGCTGGCTATATATTAGCTATCTGGTAGCTAGCTAGCTAGCTAGCTAGCTAGTTTTCTATCTATTTGAGTTACTTCCGGGTTGAGTGAACGGTGACGCATGTGGCTGCCGCTGCTCACCCACAGAAAAACTGATCCTGTGACCTTGATAGTTTTGAAAGGCGCTTACAAATGAAATCTATTATTATTATTAAGTGTATATTGTGTATTCGAAATGCTTTGATTTACTTGTGTGATTGTGCTGCCCCCTGTTTAGATAATGTTAAAACTACATGTGGTGACGTCGAGTACCATGCGCATGCCCAGTCCTGCATACCAGAAGTGCGTGCAAGGTTTGCGGTGTCACATGTGTTCTGACATATCTTCGTGCACCTCAAGTTCGTCAAGTTTATCGAGTTAATGACCGAAACGTAAGTTTCCTTCACTTCGTTTCACTGTCAGTGTATACTGCTATCGTTCATGTGAGCTTACGTATTTATATCGGACTTAAAACCGAATTGAGTACAAGATGTTTGCATCGGCCACCATTTGCGTTTTTCTTATCGGTCACTAGAGGGCTTCATAAACCATCTGAATGTGTTGACTGCATATAGACAACCAGTTTCCTTATCTCCTTTTATCCTATGTCCTCTGTGGAGTTTATAATTCCTTTCTAAATCTTGAGAATTATTGGGTGTATCTTTCTGATGTGTGATATTGAGTTAAGTATTTACTATTTAATATAGCATTTTCTGATTTTCTGTGTAGCTTTATCTCTTGTTTCTATCTATAATTGTATTTTATTTATTATTATGTCTCTGCTTGTCTGTGACTGTAAAGCAATGGTGTCAAACATACGGCCCGCGGGCCGGAACCTGCCCCCAAGGAGGTTTGATCAGGCCCGCAAAATAATTTAAAACTGGAAAAAATGCAAAAACGACATGGAATTCATATTTTTAATGACGTGCAATTCAATGATTGTCCACTAGGGGGTAGAGTGATGCTGTTTCGATCAATGTGGAAGAAAACAGCCGTTTCAACACCAAAATGTCATTATCCAAATGTAGGAAAGTAGAAAAAAAATATATGAAAAATGGACCATGTCATATTTTTTTTACAAAGATGCATGGGAAACCTTTGTGTTTGATGTGTTTTCCACAAGTTTCAGTATTGAAGGAATGATATTTGGTTATTTATAGCATGTATGGTATAATTTTAATGGTCCGGCCCACTTGACATCTACCTGTAAAAATGTCCTTGAGAGCTTTGAAAGGTGCTTGAAATAAAATGTATTATCATTATTATTATTATTATTATTATTATTATGTAAGCTCTAGTCGTACAGGAGTGGTCCATCGATGAGAATCTTAGCCGTCATCTGTACAAAGTGAAGGTTTCGGACGTTTCGCCTCCTATCCAAGAGGCTTCGTCAGAACTAAAAACATGTCCGAAGATAGGAGGCGAAACGTCCGAAACCTTCACTTTGTACAGATGACGGCTGAAGAAACCTTCTCATCGTAGTAGTAGTAGTAGTAGTAGTAGTAGTAGAAGAAGTATTGGATTGGATTGCAGTGGAGAAATTGACATGTCACAGCAGCAAGTTATGAAAGGAAGAGTAAAGGAAAGAAAGAAATAGAAAAGCAAAATACAGGAGCTGCTGGAAAGGCAGCCACTCTCGCGGCGCCATCTTGAATTAAAAAAAAACAAAAACAAAAATTGTACATGTATTTTACATGACTTCATTGATGCCATTTTATATTGACTCTCCATGATTCCTACTTCATCTTTGTTTTACTCCCTGGTGCTTTCTACTATCTTTGTGACTGCTTTATTTACTGTATATGATAGTTGCCCATGTTAAAAGCTTGGTTTCAGCTTCAGCTCTTGTTAAAGCGCTATATAAATCAAGACTTATTGTATTGTATTTTATTTTACGAAACATTTATTGTGCATACGAATCACATTGTATGGCTGTCGCGGTTCTTGAAACTATGAGATCCAAAAATAGTTAGCGATCCGAGAACGGGCGTGTCGTTGTCTCAAAAGCCATGACAACCAAAGTACTGATATAAATAATAAGCAACCAAACATGTCCTTGCGATTTCAAAGAAGGTGACTTACCCTGACACAGAGATGAGGGCGAGGTCCTGATGCGCAGCCCGGGCCATGGAACATCCTTTGGCTCGCGTGTAGTGCATCTGAGCCCGGAGGGAAGGACAATCAGCGGACATCTCACCCACAGATATGACCTGTTCCCGGTAGAGCGCCACCAGGGTGTTGAATTCCTGCACAGTCTGATCAAAAACAACTTCGGCTGATACTGTTGACGTGCTTTGCGTTTGTCTTCCACACCTGCAAAGCCCGAAATGGAAAAAAAAATCTTGCATTGGTGGAAACTCACCATCCTGCTAACGTCCACCGTGCTCTCCCTCTGCTCCAAATCCGTGGTCGGTCCCCTGGTGAGCGGCAAGACGCTGCCAGCGGATCTGGGGCGCTTTTTCCGCCCGCACGGTGCCGAACTCATGCATGCAGAGAGCGGCCGTCGTCTTCTGGCGGCTCACTGTGTCCTCTCAGCCCAGAAAAAAAGAAAAAATAAATTACCGGCGAGAAAGCCGCAGAAAAAAAATCACGCAGCGATCTAGCCCCGAATGAGGCGAACAGATGTTCCCCGGATGCAGACGGTGTAGCGGGGCGGATGGACCGCCGGCAGCAGCCTCTGCATCCCTCAGCCGAGAGGAGAGTCACCTTCAGCCGCTCATGAAGGCCGAGGGGAGGCTCCAACGTCTTCCGACGCACACTCACGTGTGTGGAGAGGGTGGAGGGTAGAGAAAAAGAAGGGAGGGGGCAAGTCGTCACCCTCCCGCCTGACTTCGCCTTAACCCTTTCGTCTGTGGACACCTGCAGCTGCTGAGATTCCAAGGAAATTATATTTTTGTTCAAGATCCTGCAGATTTTAACACTCATTCACTAGTGCCAGGGTTTTTGTCATTTTCACTCAAATTTCAGGACCGAGATTGCGTTTTCAGACTACATAAACAGTCAATGCAGCGTTTAAAACCTTAGAGTCTAAGGTTTCTTATATAATATATAAGGCTTATATACAGGTAACATCCGACTTACGACTGAGTTCCGTTCCGACCAAGTCGAAATGGTCGTAAGTCGAAATCCATTCAAAATGTTGAATAGAGACTCGGAGGCTAAATGACACGCACACTCCTCCCCTCTGGCGCCATCACATGGGTGATTGCTGTGCGAGAGTGAGATGCTGGCTGGCCAAAATTGTCGTACGCGTTGCCTGCCTGCTAGCACGTTGCGGTGCCAGGCGTAGAATAAAAAAAGTAAAAATAGGGTCTGGAGGTACGGGTAATGGGTTTATCTTGATCGTCCGTCCCTGGCTCATTGCTTCTACGGGCGTTGATGGCAGAGGATGGTTAAATCAGCAGGAAGCCAGGTGTTGGACAGATACAGTAAAGTCTTGTTATATCGATATTCAAGGGAGTCCGAAAAAATATCGATATAACCGGGACTATCGATATATCCGACCCTGTTTGCATGTAATTTTCTTCGTGCGTGCATAGAAATAGTATCGATATAACCGGGACTATCGATATATCCGATATCGATATAACGAGACTTTACTGTAGTTAGTTTAATCTTGAAGACAGCGGAGACGTTGTGGGAGGTCGTCCGAGGGGGACGCAGGAAGGGAGAGAGAGCTAGAAACGGACTGGCAGGGCATTTATATGGCGGACAGTGTGCAACGCAATACGATGTGGCGTAATGTAGATGCGACATCATGGAGGGGAAGGCAGGATATGATGTAACAGGAAGTCCGAAACAAAGATTAGAAAGCGATGTTTAAAGATGTTCGTATAACGAATTACCCCAACACGTCCCCCCTGATGAACATATCTAACATTGGTGGAGGTGAACAGAAAGAAGAAAGAAAAAAGAAAAGAAAATCACAAAATAAAACAATCACAATGGAAACAATCTCAAATTAAGTCATGTCACTCGCTACAATAGTCAAATCTTCATGGCATCCTGGATGGTGATCACCAGGACGACGAGAGGGAACGAAATTGTTTGTAGCATTTGTCGCAAGCAGGCTCCAGGGTGTGATACGGATTAGCTGGTGACTGGGAAATGGGTGTAATCTGTCGACGCGGCTTTAGTGACGTTCATCGGGAATCTTCTTGACGAATGATGTCCTCGCGAATCCAGATGAAGCTTGTGGTTGCTAAGACGGCTAGCAGCTCAGCAACCGGTCCATCCCACGTTGGTGGGGTCCACGTCATTCCCTTCAGACCGCAGCTCCATCCTGTGGAGAACAAAAGAAGACTTGTGCCAGGTCACATGTCGAAAGGATGGTTTCATTCTACACATCACATTTTCTTGCCGTTTCTTTCCCTATCGTAATGGGTTTATCTTGATCGTCCGTCCCTGGCTCATTGCTTCTACGGGCGTTGATGGCAGAGGATTTTTAAATCAGCAGGAAGCCAGGTGTTGGACAGAAAGTTATTTTAATCTTGAAGACAGCGGAGACATTGTGGGAGGTCGTCCGAGGGGGACGCAGGAAGGGAGAGAGAGAGAGAAACGGACTGGGAGGGCGAACAGTGTGCGACGCAATAGGATGTGACGTAATGTAGATGTGACATCATGTAAGGGAAGGCAGGATATGACGTATCAGGAAGTCCAAAACGCAAACAAAGATTAGAAAGCGATGTTCAAAGATGTTCGTATAACGAATTACCCAACACGGGTGGTCGTAAGTCGAGCTGGTCATAAGTCGGATGTTACCTGTATATGGAAACCGTTTTTCAAATACACCATTCATTGAAGTTGCGCCTTATAGTCCAGTGTGCCTTATATATTAAAATCGTTCGAAAATACACCATTCATTGGGTGGTCACCTTATCCTCTGGTGCACCATATATTTGCAAAACTTGTATACATTTATATTCTACTTGAAAAACTTGGAAGTGTGCCTTATATATGGAAAAAGTTTGAAATTACATGAATCATTATGTGGTGCGCTTTATACTCTGGTGCGCCTTATTCACCGGAAAATACGGGAATATTGGACAGTGTCCCATATTTTGTGTTGAATAAATAATCTTTATCGTATACTTATAGGCACTTTGCTTTCGTGTCTTTATATACAGTAAAGTCTCGTTATATCGATATCGGATATATCGATAGTCCCGGTTATATCGATACTATTTCTATGCACGCACAGAGAAAATTACATGCAAACAGGGTCGGATATATCGATAGTCCCGGTTATATCGATATTTTTTCGGACTCCCTTGAATATCGATATAACGAGACTTTACTGTATCTTCTTCTTTTCCTTTCGCCACAGCGAATCAGTGTCCTCCATCTTCAGAGGTTTGATTTGCGTGTGTGTTTTGGCCAAGCTTTTACGTCTGATGCCCTTCCTGACACAACCCTCTGTATTTATCCGGGCTTGGGACCGGCACAGGAAGACTTATGTCCCCTTGTGGCTACAGAACAAGCAACTCGCTCAGTAAAACTCCACCCCTACCCCATCCCTTTTCAATTGCTGCTGTGGACTGCAAATTTCCCCATTGTGGGACGAATAAAGGTATTCTGATTCTGATTCTGATCCTGAAAAGGCTCCCAAACACAAAATGCTCGGTGGCACAGCAACAACCAATAAAGCAAAAGTATACTCACCATTTTATATACAGTAAAGTCTCGTTATATCGATATCGGATATATCGATAGTCCCGGTTATATCGATACTATTTATATGCACGCACGGACAAAATTACATGCAAACAGGGTCGGATATATCGATAGTCCCGGTTATATCGATATTTTTTCGGACTCCCTTGAATAGCGATATAACGAGACTTTACTGTATATATATATATATATATATATATACACAACTTACGAACGCCTTATAATACGAACTTTTCATCATACGAACGTCAAATTTAAAAGCACTATTTTCATAATACACACCCACCACGGCCGGTCCATCAAGCACACGACCTTCGGATCTGGCGAAGTGATCTTCGGCAGAAGCACACGACCGAACAGCACTCCAGCCGGCGCTACTTTCCACACCCCCTCTCATTGAATGCACACGTCGATCGCCTACTTGGAGCTTTTTGCTGATAATTTTACTATTATAGGACCGGAAAATAAACACCACAGGCTCGTGTTCAGCCTCAGTTACAATGTGGTGCGTTACTATGAATAAATTGAAGAAACTACCATCCGTACACAGCTACTCTTCTCTGTTTATTTGTCATCCAAGACTTGGGGTGCGTTCAGGTTCGAGAATGGCGCACGACTTCTTAAGACTCTAGGCTGTTTGGAAAGCATTGTCTAACTGAATGAGCAGGGACAAACACTTGCCAACGTTTTTGTGTTGCTACACTTGAATGCACCCCCTGTCAAGATGCAATAAAAGTAATTGTGATTGGCTAAAGGGTAGAGTCATGTGTCATGGTAAGCCAATTAGAGCTAGTGTTTTCACACACACCGGAACAGCGTGTCAATAGTCACGCTAAATTGTCACATGCGAGTTGACAGCTCAGGCGTGGCCGCCGCTCGCAACACTTCAATTTCATTTCATTTCAACGAGTCACTGTCACCTCACCAGTGACATGATCAAGACGAAAGTCCATCGCTATGTCTTGTGCTGGCAAATCCAACAGTTTGCTTTGCATGAGGTGATTGTTAGACGCGAGTGTGCCATTTTATTCGCCCCGCCCGCCTTCTTTTGTCGTGTTTTATTCCGCGTCCGTGGAATCATCGGACTCGCACCTTTTGTGGTCATAAAATCTCTGCCAGCACCTACGGGACTCGAAGTGAATGCAGATGACATCGAGGAGCTTGTTGCTGACCATAATGAGGTCATCACCACAGAGAATTTGATTTCCCTTCAAGAGGACAAGCAGAAGCAGGCCATTTAACAGGTGATGTGCAGGCTTTTATTGAACAGTTCCATCCAGAAAAGGCTATGAGAATCATCAACATGATGAATGATAATGTGATGCCTCAGTTTCGTAAGACCTTACAAGTCAGAAAGCAACAGGTGTCAATTAAGAGCCATCAATGACCATCACAAATAAAGTGACTTTATTATATAGTGCAGTGTATTTCTTTCATTACAATACAATAACACATTATTATACATAGGATAAGGTAGGTTGTGTGTAGTTTTAAGGCTTATTCAGTTGAAAAGTATATTTTATGGAAATCCGGGAACGGATTATTCCCATTTTAATGGTTTCCTATGGGATTTTTTTGAGGTCTCACTGTATATATATATATATATATATATATATATATATATATATATATATATATATATATATATATATATATATATATATATACAGTGATACCTTGGCTTACGAACTTAATTGGTTCACAGACAGTGTGTCAGGCGAAAAGTGTGAAATAATTTCCCATAGGAAACCATTAAAATGTGAATAATCCGTTTCCAGGTCCCCATAAAACATAATTTTCTACTTTCTTATTTTCTAAGCCTTAAAACTACACAAAATATACCTTATTTTATGTCTAATAAATGTGCTATGGTATTATAATTAAATAAATAAACTGGACTATATAATAAAGTCGTTTTATTTACTTTTGAGATGGTTGTTGATGGCTTGAGAGAATGAAGTGGCTGGTTTCCTCAGCATTAAACACTTGATGAGGAATGTAACCTTCTTCTTTTACCATCTTGAGGAATGATCCTTGGTAGTGCTTTCTCTGCGGTCATTTTATCTAGTTCCTCATCAATTGTGTTTAGCTGGGTTGATAGCTTTTTGCATCAAATGTACAGATGGCTTTTGCGGGTTGTTTGTGGAGCCTGATTAATGGGATATTTTAACCTTGCAGTCCACACTCTGCCTTTGAACTATCAAAGTTGAAACTCTCATTGTCATCTGCCTGTCTCTATAATGTTTAAACCACCTCCCCTCACTGCTGCGTTCTTGACCAATCATGCGGCTTTAACCGAAGACTGGGGGCAGGGAATAGAGAACAAAAACAGTCAACAGCTATTTTCTTGTTAGGAGAACGGGCTCGTTCGCGAATGACACATCAGTCATTGTGGCGCTCCGTGTGTATCCCGAAAAATAGTTTGTATGGCAAGATTAAATTCTCATGAATTTGACATTCATAAGCTGAAAGGTTCGTTCGCCAAGGCAAGGCATTCGTAAACAGACCATATCACTCTATATGGTCATATTTTGATGAAAATTAAAGCTTTTGGGTGTGCCTTAAAACACCTGAAAATATGGCAATACCATCGCTCTTTGAGAACTGCTCATAATTACTTCAGCAGACATTTTGTGGTGTCCCACAGGCTGAGAATGTCCAGTGCAAGAAAGGCTCTGGAGTATTGCAGCCTCTACCACACGGCCACCTAAAAATGTTCATCAATTTAATGTTCGTAAACCGAAAAGTTCGTAAGCCAAGGGGTTCGTAAACCGAGGTATCACTGTATGT
Organism: Hippocampus bargibanti; assembly: GCF_051943395.1. Classification (NCBI taxonomy): domain Eukaryota; kingdom Metazoa; phylum Chordata; class Actinopteri; order Syngnathiformes; family Syngnathidae; genus Hippocampus; species Hippocampus bargibanti. The sequence goes on from NC_142751.1 coordinate 1,552,610, forward strand.
ATAATTTTTTAATGTGTCAATAAAAAGAAAAAAATATAATGCATAGGCCAATGCAACGACAAAGTTAAATGCACAAACGCCCCCCCCCCCCCCAAAAAAAAAAACCACCCACTCAAGAAACCTACTGGCCTGCAATTATCCCCCCCTTCCACTCCCCCGTCACACCAACACCGTGACGCACTGGTATAAATATGCAGCATCTCTCCAAGCGGCACGTCTGAACGAGCGGGTGGTCCGCCATGCGCTGCTCCAAGCAGGACGGTGCGCCCGGTGCCATCCAAGACCGTTTCTAACTCGGATATGGAGGATGCAAGCAACGCCACGGTCTCGTCTCACTTTGACACCCCTTTCAACCGAAGCGGCCAAGATCAGGAGGTGAGGTTAAGCTACCAGATCCTCGCCTCATTCCTCCTTTGCGCGCTCATCCTCTGTGCCATTTTCGGGAACGCCTGCGTGGTGGCGGCCATCGCGCTGGAGCGCTCCTTGCAGAACGTGGCCAACTACTTAATCGGTTCCCTGGCCGTCACCGATTTGATGGTGTCCGTCTTGGTCCTGCCCATGGCGGCGCTCTACCAGGTCTTGAATAGATGGACGCTGGGCCAGGTTTCATGCGACATCTTCATCTCTCTGGACGTTTTGTGCTGCACTTCGTCCATCTTGCACCTGTGTGCCATCGCCCTGGACCGCTACTGGGCTATCACCGAGCCTATCAACTACATGAAGAAGCGGACGCCTCGGAGGGCGGCACTTTTGATCGGCGTCACCTGGCTGGTTGGCTTCTCTATTTCGGTACCGCCGATGTTGATCATGCGCTCGCAGCCCAACAGCGTGGAGGAAAACCGAAAGAACCCGAAGCAGTGTAAGATCCGGCAAGACCCCTGGTACACCATTTATTCCACTTTTGGCGCTTTCTACATTCCGCTGGCGCTCATGCTGGTTCTTTACGGTCGCATATTCAAAGCGGCCAGGTTCCGAATTCGCAGGACGGTGCGTAAAAGCGAAAAGACGAAAGTGGGTGACTCCTGCTCGGCTCTGTCGCCCGCCCCATGGCGCCAAAAGACGGCGCGGGAGACCAAAAGCTGGAAAAGAAGCGTGGTGCCTTGTGTCAACGGCGCTGTCAAACACGCCGACGATGGCGAATCTCTGGAGATCATCGAGGTTCGCGGCGGTCTCAGAGACACCCTCCCCTTGCCCAATACGCCAGGCGCTGCCCCGCTTTTCCAGAGCAGGCACGAGAAAGCCATCGAGGCCAAGCGAAAGATCGCCTTGTCTCGCGAACGCAAAGCGGTGAAGACGTTGGGGATCATCATGGGCACCTTCATCCTTTGCTGGTTGCCGTTCTTCATTGTGGCCTTGGTGATGCCCTTCTGCCAGGATTCATGTTATATGCCCCGCTGGCTCGAAGACGTGATCAACTGGTTGGGTTATTCCAACTCACTGCTCAATCCCATCATTTACGCCTACTTCAACAAAGACTTTCAGGGGGCTTTTAAGAAAATCGTCAAGTGTCATTTCTGCAGACCCTGAAACTCCTTTCAAAGACTATCGCCGCGGTAACTGTCCCGTATGAGAATATCACCCGAGGTATGTGCAACGTCAATAAAGAAAGTGGGGTAATCTCTTTTAGTCGATGGAAAGCTACAGCTTCGTGTTTGCTTTGAAAACGTGCACATTCCACCATGACGTCCCTGATCCACTGCTGAAAAGGATGTTTTGACCCTCCCTTCTTTCATCTAGAATTGCTTCATGTCAGAAAGAAGGTACATCAAGTGCTGAAGAATGAATGACCCTGTGTCTTTGTGTTGTCATATTATTTATTTTGGGTTTTTTTTTCCCCAAGATGGCGGCGCGTGAACACGCAGTGGCTCCTCTCTCCCGGCAAATTGGCATTTTCGTGTTTATTATGTTTGTCAAAGTCATTATAAGTGCCTGGCACACTGGATCAGAGAGGACAGTAATTTCATCTGTGCTGGATGTCACTTTGACTTTGATGACATCACTGATCCACTGGTGAAAAGGAGGCTTTCATCCTTTCCTCATTCATCTAGAACTGCTTCACGTAATCAAGTGTTTGTCTTGCACTCAAACATCATAGAGTACACGGGGAAATTCATCCATGTTTTTATGATCCTGTTGTGTTTATTATTTTGCTTTGTGTTGACTATGATGTGAAGTGCTTTGTTACAGCTGTCATGGCACCCTGCCCTGTGCGGCTGCCTCCATTGCAGCTCCGAACCCTTTTTAATAATAATAATAATAATCCATTTCATTTCTAAGCGCCTTTCAAAACTCTCAAGATCACTTTACAGTCACAGGATAAGTTTTTCTGTGGGTGAGCAGCGGCAGCCACACACGCAGCGTTCACTCAACCCGGAATAACTCGAAAAGATTGGATTGGATTTGCCTTTATTAGTCTCACAGTTGAGAAATTTACATTTCACAGCAACAAAGTGATGAAAGGAATGAAAGTAGAAAAACAAAATACATGAGCTGCTGGAAAGGCAGCCACTCTCACGGCGCCATCTTGAAGTAAAAAACAAAACAAAAAACTAAATAACAATAAAATGACAGCACAAAGACACAGAGAGTCGATTTATAGAAAGCTACCTTGCTAGCTCATAGGTATCTTGGTAACTGGATAGTTAATGTTTCCCGACTCAATATAGCTAGCCAGATAGCCATATTGCTAATAATAATAATAATAATAATAATAATAATAATACATTTCATTTATAAGCGCTTTTAAAAACTCTCAAGGTCACTTCACAGTCACAGGATAAGTTTTTCTCAACCCCGAAGTAACTTAAATAGATAGAAAGCTAGCTAGCTAGATAATAGATAGCTAATAGCTATCTAGCTAGCTAGAAAGCTAGCCAGCTTAATAGCTAAAAGATAGCCAGCTAAATAGCTAGCTAGCCAGCTAATAGACAGATACACACATAGTTTGTGGCAATGATGTTCTACTATTTTGTTGATTTATTTTATTTCTATTATGAATATAATATTTAGATTTTATCTTTTCAACTCACCCCCTTTCAAATTTCCTGCTGTGGATTGCAAAGTTGCCCATTGTGGGACAATTAAAGGCTTTCTGATTCTGAGAGCCCCATAGTCCTCATTGCTGTTCCGTCATTTTCGATAAAGGTATACTTTCTAATAACCGACTTATCGTTTTTAAATTCTGCAACAATGAAAATTGTGCATATGAAAAGCAGTCCATGTTTTTTGGGTTCATTCATCTGTGAGACTTAAATTAAACAGTTCGCATTAAAAATACATTGTTGGGGTGTTTTTTTCACTTTGAGTGACATATGATATTGTTTCAAGATTTTGTTTTATTCTATTAAAAAAAGGAAATGTTGAACTAATAGCTGAATTTTGATTTTTAAAGCAATATAATTTTGTTTGTTTATTTTATTATTTTTTTCCGTCCATCATTTTTGTCACGAGTCCACGATAAAGATATTGTTGTTAATTTGGGGGCGTGTCTCTCATTGCCGTCACTCTCGATCTCATAAAACGTATTTCTTGAAAGGCAACATTGGTGATGGGGGGGGGGGGGGCACCGAAATGGATGAGAGGTGGTCACTATGGCAACATATGGAAGATGCAAACTCCGGGAGCCCAAGGGGCAATTACCTGATCAAAGGCCTGGTACAACACAATAATACAGAGGTGTATTTAAGTGGACCACAGCTGGGGGTCATCACGCACACAATGAACAGGTGGGTGCTCTTTTTTTAACGGTATTTTATTTATTGTACACCCAAAACAAAAATTCATTTCAATATCCCGCAGAATAAGAAAACAAAAAGCACAGAAAAATATGAATCGTTTTTTATCTATTTATCTATTTATTAATGTATTTATCCACTTACTTTTTAAGATATTTATTCATTTGGTTGTTTATATGTTTGTATCAGTGACGTGCAGTAAGGTGAGGCAGTGTCTCACCTGTCATCATGGAAAGCAGTCATGGAAATATCAAATGAAAAAATAAACAGTTATACGTATTTAGTGATTTGTACTTTAAAGTTCTTGTCCATTTAACTTCACCGTTTTTTCACCGCTGAATTTTAACATTTACCGTTCAAATACTAAGTAGAGACGAGCGGTGAGGCAGCAGCCGGGTGAGCCTCACCATGGATTGCGCAATCACTATGCTAACTGTGCTGGCTTGCTCTGCAGTGAGACCGCATTGCTGTCCTTCTGCATATCTATTAAAGCGTTCAAACACGTTTAGTAGATGAACTAAATTTGTACAGTTTAGCTGGTGGATATAATGTAGAGTCACTTTACATTTGATTTTTTATCAAAACTGTGTGCATAGGTGAGGCACACAGTTCTCCTGCCTCATGACAGGGTGCGCTGGTGATTACAGAGATTCTTGCGCCTCCTCGGCTGCAGAATAATAGAATTAGTGAGAGCAAGCTACAGTAAACAGTTAGCAAGTTAAGTGCAACCATCCAGTCATTTTTTTGTGTTGCTTGGCCTTATTTTCAGAATGGAGGATTACATATCTAAATTGAAAGAAATAGCGAGACTTTTAAAACCGAAGAAAGATAAGGAAAGCTTCTACAAAGAAGGTATAGATGCCTTTCTTCAGAATGAGGGACGCAAGGACTTCATTTATAAGTAAAGGTAACACGATAACGTTTTTGTAATTCTTTTTTCCGATGCTACAGTTTATATAAAGAATGCTGACATGACATTTTAAACAAAACACGTTAACTGTTGCCACTCAAATGGTGAATAAGCTACTCTGTAGAGTTCATATGGTTGTAAATCTGACTGATGATGCCAGTGCCTCACCAGCCATGAACCTCACCGCATGTCACTGGTTTATATATATTCAAGGGAGTCCGAAAAAATATCGATATAACCGGGACTATCGATATATCCGACCCTGTTTGCATGTAATTTTCTCCGTGTGTGCATAGAAATGTATCGATATAACCGGGACTATCGATATATCCGATATCGATATAACGAGACTTTACTGTGTATATATATATATATATATATATATATATATATATATATATATCCTACTGCTTTCGGAACACTCAAGAACACTTTACAAATTAACTCCTTCACTTCACGGTCCTCTCCTGCGTCTTCTGGTGTGCCTCAAGGGACTGTCCTGGGTCCCATTCTCTTAATTCCCTACCTTCTTCCCCTTGGCAATATTTTCCAAAATTTTGGCATCTATCTATCTAGCCCTCGATCCATCCATTCATCCATCCATCTATCAAAGTGCTAACATGGAAAAAAGGGAAATGCTGCCCCTTGTGAAAGGGAAAAACATTGCCAAAACGTCTGGCCAGAGGTTTATCGACACCCAAGCAAGAAAAAGCAAAACTTGAACAAATTCGGGAATGGCGCTCTCCGTCATATTTTCAATTCACGAATAAATTCGTGAATGGCAGTGAATGAGTTAAAAATAACTTGATCATACAATTACTCGAAGCAAATAGCAACATGAAGAGGGAGAAGGAAATCAGACTTCAAGATGAACATCGCGCTCGGGTCAGAGAGATGAGTGCTCGAAAAGAATGACCTTGGAATGACTGGATAGGCTGGAGAGTCTTGAGGGTCTGTAAGCGCCAATCCGAGAGTACACGTCGGCGTCGGAACAGGCTCCCCATGAAAGGTGGGGGCTTGGCGCGGCGGTTTGGAGGGCGGGTAAAGGTGGTGTCACCTGGTGTGAAGATACATCAGAATGGACAGGGGGCACAGGCGGTGATATCGGGGCTGGAATGGGTGGCAGTGGTGTGGCGGCGACGGGTATGGCGCTGGCAACGTTGCCATTGGACTGTTTCTCGTAGGATGGAGGGTTATTCAATGTGTAGGTGGCCGTGTGGTAGAAGCTGCAATACTCCAGAGCATTTCTTGCACTGGCCATTTTCAGCCTGTGGGACACCACAAAGTCTGCTGAAGTAATTATGATCAGTTCTCAAAGAGCAATAGTATTGCCATATTTTCCGGTGTTTTAAGGCGCACCCAAAAAAATTTAATTTTCATGAAAATGACCTTATACAGTGATACCTCGGTTTACGAACGCCTTGCCTTGGCTAACAAACTTTTCGGCTTCCGAACGTTAAATTCACGAGAATTTAATCTTGGTATACAAACTATTTTTCGGGATACACACGGAGTGCCACAATGAGTTATGTGTCGTTCGCGAACGAGCCCGTTCTCCTAACAAGGAAATGGCAGCCGACTTTTTTGTCCTCTATTCCCAGCCCCCAGTTTTCGGTTAAAGCCACACGTGATTGGTCAAGAACGCAGCAGTTGGGGGGTTGCAGAAACACAGAGCTGCAAATGAAAATAGATAGGTATATTTTGTGTAGTTTTAAGGCTTAGACAATTAGAAAGTAGAAAATTATGTTTTATGGAGACTTGGGAACAGATTATTATCATTTTAATGGTTTCCAATGGGAAATTAATGCTTGGGATACACACTTTTCGCTTAACACACTATGTCAGAGAACCAATTAAGTTCGTAAGCCAAGGTATTACTGTATATGAAGTCATAATGAGCCACGACAGCCACGACACGACCTATTTCCCCCAGTAGTAGTGTGGAACCACAGTCTCTACTGTAGCGCCTTTTAATATGGTGTACCATATATTTGGAAAACTTTATTATATTGAGATATTATATATGGAAAACTTTGATGGTGTTCCTTAAAGTCTGGTGCGCTGTATACACGTAACATCCTAATTACGACCAGTTCTACTTACGACCACGACCTCCATTTTGACCTCTATTTTTAAAGTTGTAATTCTATGCCTGGGACCGCAATGTGCTAGCAGGCCGGCAGTGTGTACGACACTTTTGGCCAGCCAGCATCTCACTTGCACAGCAATCGACCGTGTGGTGGCACCAGAGGGGGGAGTTTGCGAGTCATTTAGCCTCCGAGTCTCTATTCAACATTTAGAATGGAGTTCGACTTAGGACAATTATTGACTTATGACCGTTTCGACTTACAACCATTTCGACTTACGGCCGTGTGGTCGGAACGGAACTCGCTAAGTAAGTCGGATGTTACCTGTATTTGGAAAACGTTTGAAGATACATTGGGAGTGCGCCTGATACCCTGTACCTTATACACCGGTGTATAAGGTCCATGGTTATTTTCTGAAGAAAATGATGGCTTTTGGGTGCGCCTTATGCCCTGGAAAATACAATAATAAAGTTTATGACAGAGAACAATGACTGGTATTGACGTTGCTCACTTACGTCAAGACAAAATTCGAAATTCATTTTGGCGGTAATTCCATCCACACCTGTGTCGTGTTTGTAAGAGTCTGTACAGCAGCCACAAGATGACAGCGCCAGCGAGAGTCACCAGAAGCATCACGACACTGGCATCCAAACTCCAGCACGATTTCCCAACCGGTTCGGATGAGCTGCATGTCCTGGAGGACCGCGCCGTCTCCATTTCTCATCTGGTTCTGACAGCTGCTTGGACTTGGCCCTTGGCTGGCCGCTGGTCAGCGCAGCTGTTTCGGGATTAGGGAAAGAAAGGAGAAGTGTCGTTGACGAACTCACCTGGAACTGTCATCACTAAGAACTATGATTGACAGAGTCAAGGGACTCGGGTGTAAAATGTGCTGTTGACAAAAAATGGTCAAATTACCATGTCTATAGTATGAACTAAGGGTGATGTACCTGTACATCAAAACAGTGAAGGATATTAATCTATTTACATTTCACTGGTACTCGTAAGAGGGAGTATATAACTCCTACTCTGGCATCCCAGTCTGGTTTCCGCCCCCGCCACAGTACTGAATCGGCTCTCATAAAAATCACGAATGATCTTTTTATGGCAGCCTATGCCGGTTCACTCTCCATCCTCATCCTTCTCGACCTGACCTCAGCCTTTGACACCATTTCCCACCCTATCCTGCTCGACAGACTTTCCACCCTAGGCATCACACATACCCCACTCCGCTGGTTTCATTCCTATCTCTCTGATCGCTCACAATTCATCCAAATCAACTCGTTCACCTCACGGTCCTCTCCTGTGTCCTCTGGTGTGCCTCAAGGGTCTGTCCTTGGGCCACTTCTCTTTATTATCTACCTACTTCCTCTTGGCAATATTTTCCGTAAATTTGGCATTCACTTTCACTGCTTCGCGGATGACACCCAACTCTACCTCTCCAGCAAACCCGACGCCTCTCTTCCACCTTCATCCCTCTCACTTTGCCTCTCAGAAATTAAATCCTGGCTTTCCCATAACTTTCTCAAGCTTAACAGTGACAAAACCGAACTTCTCCTTGTCGGTACCAAATCCACCCTCCACAAAACTAACAGTTTCTCTCTCACCATTGACAGTTCAACCGTGTCCCCCTCCCCTCAGGTCAAGAGCCTGGGTGTCATCCTCGATAGCTCACTATCTTTTCAGTCCCATATAAATAACATAACTCGGTCTGCTTATTTCCTCCTCCGTAATATTAACCGTCTCCGTCCCTCGCTCACCCCTCACACCACTGCTATCCTTATCCACAGTCTCGTCACCTCCCGCATCGATTATTGCAACGCACTTCTCTTCGGTATCAATCAGAAATTTCTCCATAAACTCCAACTCGTCCAAAATTCTTCAGCCCGGATCATCACTAGAACCCCCTCCTTTCACCACATCACCCCTGTCCTCCAGCAACTCCACTGGCTACCTGTTAAACATCGTATCGAATTCAAAATACTTCTGTTTACATTCAAAGCCATCCATAACCTTGCCCCTCCCTATCTGTCTGACCTGCTTCAAATCTCTGTTCCCTCTCGGTCCCTCAGATCTTCATCCACCCTTCACCTCTATGTGCCCTCTGCCCGTCTCACCACGATGGGATGCAGAGCTTTCAGCCGCTCTGCTCCCAAACTCTGGAATTCACTCCCACCCAACATCCGTAATATTGACTCCCTCCCTATTTTCAAGGCTCACCTCAAAACCCACTTGTTTAAAATTGCTTTCAATGTATAGTTCTATCTGCTATTTTATTATGTATCATTTTACTTATGGTTTTATTGTTATGTGCTTTGTTTTATTGTTTTTATTGTAAAGTGTCCTTGGGTGTTTTGAAAGGCGCTTGAAATAAAATGTATTATTATTATTATTATTATTATTATTATTATTATTATTATTATTATTATTATTATTATTATTATTATTATCCCTTCACTGACTCCCTATACATTTTAGAGTTCTTATTGTTTTCAAATATTTAAATGGACTTTCTCCCCCTACGCACCTTCCCGACGCCTCAGGTCTGCTGACAAGACACTGACCATCTTGAAAACCCATCGCTTCAAATTACTTCTACTGAGCGTATTTTACAAAGATTCCACCGCATATAGCTATATTTTATGTTTTAAGACTCGCGCTGAATAGTCAGGAAGTCTTGTTTTTGAGTTGGTGATTATTCCTGACACCACGTCACGGAAGGAACGCCCCTGACCGACAAAGGACACACAATGCATTTTGCGGTACTTTGTTTGGTCTGAAAACTTCGCGTCGATGGCGAAATTAGAAGGAAAACACATAAATAATGCGATGGTGAATCGTGTGTTGCACCGAGACAACTATTTGATATTCGCTGACAAAAATTCCCAGGAGACAAATCAGCCCATTTGCACAGAGCTTTGTCGTCATCTTCTGCGTTTTTTGGGTGTTACATTGCTGTCCAGATTCCTCAAAATGACACGGAATAAATTATTTAATAGATTGCAAACATGTATGCTTTCCTCTTCAGAACTATTTGAATCATATTCATAACCGGATGAGTAACAAGAAAGCATCTTCTCCGAATCTGAAGCCATTGTTTTGATTCTCGAGCAAGGCAAGACGTCTTAGCGTGACACCACGAACAAGGGGGCGGGACCTTCTTAAACTGGCCACTTCCAGGTTCAATTTGAAGTAGTTTTTAGACACTTTAAGTCATTTTTATTGGTGTTTTGCATTTGACTAAAAATATCATCCTGCGTGTTTTGGGTATTTTAGATGCTATAAAACGTTTTTCTGATGTCAGTTAGGACACAAAAAAGTGGTGTCTGTTGTCCTTTAAAGCGATATATAAATCAATATGTATTGTATTGTATTACATGTTATATATCATGCTTACCCTTGAAAGGGTGATGCATATGAACTATGCATAGTCATGAATGATAAATAAACAACAATACAAAAACAAAGCTTACCTTGAGCTTAAAAAGAGCCCCCTGACCGTGAGCAGCCTTCCACTACTCAATGCAGAATTCCAGGCATGTACAATTGCAGGGAAGCTTGTAAAAACAACAGGAAACATTGCACTTCCTTAACGGAATGCTGCGATCACTTCCTATCACCATGGTTACAGGAAACTTGTCGAGGATATCTTTTGTTACGTCTTCGGAGATCCATGTACGTCGAAATTAACGTGCCGTGATGTGTATCTTCCTGTTGTCTAAATATGAATCATCAGCTAGATAATGTCGCTAAATACACTAGCATCAAAGCTAGAAGATAAATGCACGAGCATAAATTAAAAGCCATTGCGATCATAAAGTAGATATTGTCTCAAATCTGCTTTGATGCCACCGAGGCCCACCAACATTCTGCCAAAGCTGGAACGGGTCACCAGAAGCAGACAAGACAGCAGCAAAGCCTCGAAAGCTTTGCTAGTATCTGATTGAGCCAGTATTCAACAAAAAAATAAATAATATGCCACCACTAAAAAGGCTGGCTTCAATGCAAGTCCAGCTTTCATTTATCGGTCTAATAAGTTTGGATTCTAGGGCCCGATTCAAAAGATAGGAACTCTCAATATTACCTGCTCGGTACTTTCACAATCCTTTGATATCGGAGGGAGCCATATTAAAAGATCTGTTATCGCAAGTCAAATTGTGCTTGAGGGGAGAGGTGACCCGCCCAGACAAGCTGGAGGAAAAATGGAACGGAGGGGAACAATGCTCGGTTCTAAAACCGCAAGTAATAAAGGAATGGAACGTCATTTGGATTGTTTGCATTGCTAATTTGAGAAAAAAAGAATTAATAATAATCAATTTTATCGCAAGCGCCTTTCAAAGCTCTCAAGGACACTTTACATTCAGACAAGAATAGATACAATAATAAATAAAATATAATTACAGTATAAATAAAGTACAATAATTAAAATACAATTATAAATAAAACCAAGAGATAGAGCTACACAGAAAATGCAATTTTAAATAGGTGGCTTTTGAGATGGGATTTAAAGTTGGGAAGAGAATTGATGTTACGAGTGTCTGAAGGAAGTTCTAGAGTTTGAGGGCAGAGCAGCTGAAAGCTCTGTCCCCCATCGTGCTGAGACGGGCAGGGAGGCACACACACAGAAGTGGAGGGAGGAAGAGGATCTGAGAGGGAATAGAAATTTGAAGAAGGTCTATGTTGTGTCTCAAGGTGGATTCTTTCAAGCGTAACGATGTTTTCAAATGAGAATCATTGTCACATGGTTTGAGGAGCCCACCATGAGAAGAAAGGAGCATCAGCGCATAGCGCCGATGCGGTTGTGGAACCGTTGATGCTTGGAATTGAAGCAGATTTACGTGGGGCAAGAGATGTGAGACAATCGCTTCTGTCAATGGATGCTACAGCTTCGTATTTGTTTTCAACTTTTAGTTTGTAGCAGACATGCACATTTCACCATTACGTCCCTGATCCACTGGTGAAAAGGATGCTAAGATCCGATCCTGTGTCATTCTAGAACGGCTTCATACAACAAAGAGGGTGCAGAAAGTGCTAAGGATTGCATCACTGTCTGTCTTTTGTGTTGTGCCACGTTATATGTTAGCGTGTCCGGTACTTTCTACTTCTTCCTTCCCTCTTCCTTCCATCACTTTGCTGCTGTGAAATGTCAATTTCTCCACTGTGAGACTAAGAAAAATCATCCAATCCAATCCAAATCCAATCATTCGTCATTCAGCAGCAAGCGGGCCACCTGTCAATCATCTTCGCTCCGTCATTAAGTCAAACCGACCATTTGTGAAAAATGCAATTTTGATTGGATGACACTGACCTAAGGTCGCCATTGTTTAGAAAGAGCAATTTTCATTGGATGATACTGACCTGGGTGGCCGTTGATGTCGAAACAGGTAAATGCCCCCATTTTGAATAAACGGACGAGTAAGAAAGACAACGATGAGTATTGTACACTTCAGATGGAATGAACCGAAGATTTCGCCTTTGTGGAGAGAACAGATTCTGCCGTGATTATAATTTGCAATGAAACAGTACAATCGATGAAACAGTTGAATGTCAGTGGCACTTTGACAAAGCTCCATGCTATGTTAGCCTTCTGCGAGAGACAGCAGAAAGCAAGCTGCCAAGCTAATGAGCATTGTGCAAGCGAGCAGTAACTTTGCGTATGGACCCGGCAAGTTGACTTTAATTCCGATTGTTTGGCTGGATTTTTACCAATCAACGGAAAACTATTCACTCGTTATTTTCAAGAATACATTCTGACATCCAGGCACGATGGTGGACAGAGCTTTCAGCTGCTCTGCCCCCAAACTCTGGAACTCACTTGCCCCCAACATTCGTAACATCGATTCTCTTCCCACCTTCAAGTGCCATCTCAAAACCCACCTATTTAAAATTGCATTTTCTTTCTCTTTCTCTTGTTTCTTTTTATAATTGTATTTTATTTATTATAGTACCTATGCTTGTCTGTGACTGTAAAGTGTACTTGAGAGCTTTGAAAGGCGTTTAAAATAAAATGTATTCTAATAATAATAATAATAATTATTATTATTATTATTATTATTATTATTATAATTATTATTATTATTATTATTATTGTGTGTGCGTGTGTGTGTGTGTGTGTGTGTGCGTGCGTGTGTGTGTGTGTGTGCGTGCGTGTGCGTGTGCGCGTGTGTGTGTGTGTGTGTGTGTGTGTGTGTGTGTGTGTGTGTGTGTGTGTGTGTGTGTGTGTGTGTGTGTGTGTGTGTATGACTCTAAATACTTCTAAATATTTTGCATTTACGGCTTTTTAGTCAAAAAGGTTCCCGACCCCTTCCCTAGACTTTCTTCTTTCATCCAAAAAAAAAGTTAATTCCTAAATGATGTATTTTCAATCCCGAATAAATTCAGGAATACAAATGTCCCCATTGCGGGGCTATTAAAGGCATTCCGATTCTGATATAAGTCAATGTGTTGTATTGTATTGTATTGTATTGTATTGTCAAAATGGCTTTGTGAGACATTTGTTAAAAGATGGCCGGCCGTGGTGACAAATGAATAAGCCGGAATGTCATTCACAAGGCAGTGTCGCAGGGTTTGTTTCTTGATTATCTTTTCACTCGAGTTGGTTTTAGCAGAAGACAACACTTGATGGGTGGGTGTATTTCTTAAGTACTTCAGAACGCCATCATAAACCTTCATGATCTTTTTTTTTGTGCGCTTTCCTGATGCATTGTACTTGACATTGAACCCGTCCTTGACAATATCTAATCAGTGCGATGGCGCAGTCGGTAGAAATGATGGTCAATCACGGTCCACAGTTGATGATTCAGGACACGTTTCTTAAGATACTGGTGAAAATGAGGACGGTGATGTCATTTTGTGCGTGATCGCTAAAACAAATGTTGATATGTTAATCTGAACATTTCATTGAAGATCACATGTTGTGCGATCTAATCTAGTCATGTGATTAAAGTCACTATTTTTCATGCGTCCTTTTGCAACAAAAGCATAATGACATTTTGCTTCAGGCATATGATATGGTTGGGCAGCTATTCCAAAGCTGTTTCCATGGATATTGCGTGAATTTGCTATCTACTTGCTGTCTATTAGCTGCCGGGCTGGCTCCCTGGTTATCTGGCTATCTGGCTGGCTATCTAGTTGACTATCTAGCTCGCTTCCGATCTGGATACTTAGCTGGCTACCTAGTTAGCTATCTATTTGCTATCTATTTACGGTCTATGAGCTATCTGGCTGCCTAGCTGGCTATCGAGATAGCTAGCTACCTATCTGGCTACCTAGTTGGGTACCTCGCTGGCTATCCAGCTAGCTATCTGTTTGCTTTCTATTAGCTATCTATTAGCTATCTATCTATCTAGCTAGCTATCAATTGGGTAGCTGTCAGCTAGCTAGTTAGTTTTCTAGCTATTTGAGTTATTCCGGGTTGAGTGAACGCTGGCTCATGTGAAATTTATTATTATTATTAATCTATTCATGGGATTTTGATATGCAGTCATTTAGTTTTTTAAGGTGTATACATAGTTGTAATTTCCTGGAGAAAAGAAAAAATGGGTTATCATAATTTATTTAGCATCATTGTTTTGCTTTTCTGCTTTTTAGATGGGCAGACTTTACATCCGTCATTTGACAATTTTCAATAAGTGTCGCCATATTGGACACTCAAAGCGAATTCATCAAAGGATGATCTGCAGATCGCTAAAGGTCTAATTGATGTCCAATGTAGCCAATACCTTCCCGTCGTCATGGGCCAAAATCTTCCATCCAGTCTTTAGCTGGTCAGCGATGTGCACATTGATGCGTACGCCTCCCGCTCGGGGCTTTTGTGCTGTCAGATCGACTTTACCTAGCAGACGGCGCAAGGTCATCAGATGATGATCGGCAACCGGGGGCTGCCTCCGGTCACTCGGCTGTCCATATTCATCCTCAGCGAGGCGGCACAACGCGCTCACCGTCGGCATCCGTTTTGGGATCGCTACCGCCATGCTGTCATCTTGATGGATCAGTTCCAATGCGCACCATTTGGATTTGGAAGCAATGAAACGTAATCACAGACACATATAATAGATATATGTATACCGTATTTTAGGGTGCAGAAGTATAAGAGTATGAGGCTTTCAAAAGTTTATATATTGCGTGTATTGCGTATTAAGTCAGTGTCAATATGTTTGCCCTTCAAGTCCCGGAAAGACGTTTGCTAACAAAGCTTTGTGACATGCAAAGAATATCCGAAAAATCTTATTATTTTCCCTTCAGGGGTTGCCACAGTGAATCAGTGTCCTCCATTTAAGCCTGTTTTGTGCATCCTCTTCTATCACACCAGCTACCTTCATGTCCTCTTTACCAACATCCATAAACCTCCTCTTTGGTCTTCCTCTGGGTCTCCTGCCTGGCAGTTCAAGGCTCAGCATCCGTCTTCCGATATAGTCTCTCTCTCTCTCCTCTGGACATGTCCAAACCATCTCATTCTGGCCTCTCTGACTTTGTCTCCAAAGCCTCTACTGGTCACTCCCAGAAAAAAACGTTGACATCTTCATCTGTGCTATCTCCAGTTCTGTTTCTTGTCTTTTCTTCAGTGGCACAGTCTCCAGTCCAAACATGTCTGGTCTCACCACCGTTTTATACACCTTTCCTTTCATACTAGCTGAAACCCTATCACACATCACACCTGACATGTTTCTCCAGCCGTTCCAGCCTGCCTGGACACGCTTCTTCACCTCTTTTCCACACTCTCCATTGCTCTGGACAGTTGACCCCAAGTACTTAAAATCCTCCACCTTCTTTATCTCCTCTCCCTTCAGCATCACTCTTGTACTTGGATCCCTCTCATTCGCTGATGCGACTGATCTTCAATCCTCTCCTTTCCAGGGCATACCTTCACCTCTCTAGGTTCTCCCCCACCTGTACCCTGTTCTCGTTACAGATCAAAATGTCATCTGCAAACATCATGGTCCAAGGAGATTATTGTCTAACATCGTCTGTCAGCCTATCCATCACCGTAGTGAATAAGAAGGGGCTCAGAGCTGACCCCTGGTGGAGTCCCACCTCCACCTTGAATTCCTCCGTCACACCAACAGCACACCTCACAACTGTCTTCCAGTCATGATACATGTCTTGCACTGCTCTGACATACTTTTCTGTCACTCCAGACTTCCTCATGCAATACCACAGCTCTTCTCTTGGCACCCTGTCATACCTGTCATTTCTCCAGATCGATACAGTGCAATTCCTTCTGACCTTCTCTGTATTTATCTATCAGCATTCTTACAGCATCTGTCGTACTATTTTTTGGCATGAAGCCATACTACTGCTCACAAATGTTCACTTCTGCTCTTAGTCTAGCTATCATATCACAGTCATAGTCATATACACTACATCTGTAAAAAAAAATCAAATCACTTTTTTTTTGCAAAGACGCTTACAGAGGGTCATGGCAAACATCCTCATTAGAAAAGAGGAGCGTTATCTTGCCCACACGCTTGCTGATGGCCGCAATCAGCAAGAGGAGGAAAGAAGGGGCGACTTGAGAAAGCGTCTCGTCGCGACTGAGACCGTCTTCTCCGTCACCTTTGATTAAGTTCAAATATTTCAAGGGGGTGCCGGGATGATTGCAGTTCCGCATATTGCGCCCGCGTGAGTGACGATGTCTCAAGAAAGCTGTAATTTTTCACGTTTGTCCAAAAGAGTGTGCACATGAAAAGAAAAGAAAAAAACGCAAGGTCTGAAAACCTACCACAAAAACATCTAGAAATGTTATAGTACGGGTTACCCGCTAATGGCAGTGTGTGGCTTTTCTTCGGGTACTCGGGTTTCCTCGCACATTCGTCCTCTCGTACTAATTTCATATCGACCGTGTCACTCCAACATTTTGTTTCCCACCTTTCAAACGTCCCGCCCCTTCACATGGCACTCAAGTGGCCCAAATCCGAGATACCCGTCATTTTGTCATGAACTTATCTCATGTTTCTGACTCATAGGTGGCACTTAAGAACGGGAAGCATCGCCATGTGGCTTGAAGTCGTTTTTAAACAAGAGGAAGTGGTTTTGCTCAAAATGACGATGACGATAGTTCAGGTAAAATAGACGTCACATGCAGTGTGCCATAGCTAATTTTTGGTCTCGGTTGAAATGGTATTAAACTAAAACGTTTGCTTTTAGAATACAAATCTTTCTTTTATGAAGTTCATGCGCGGCTCTTCGGCTACGAAAACAAAGCCGTCATGTTATGCAACTTGTAGACTTTGACATTCCGAAAAAATGATCTGAATCCGAAATCCAAACAGACAGTATCTGAATCCGTAAATGGTAGCACACGAAGGCTTTGCTCGTCCGCGTCTAATGAAAGCTCTTGAATGGCACGTCCTCATGACGATTCACGCTGAGGTAACAGGAAGACGTCCGTTTCAGTCGTGTTGAAATCCTTTGGAGTAACACGGTTGTGTCACACAGACACACACACACTTATCAAACTCTTACCACCCTGTAAAATTCCACAGCATGCCACCCGGTCTGCCGAAATGCTGAATAAATTCTTCATTTCATCATACGCCATTTTTCATACGTCTCCATGACAAACTTCACAGTTATCGGATCAGACGAGCCAAAAGCAGTAAAATCGGACTGTCATCTGGTGCCAAACACCCACGGTTTATGAATTATTTACTTATTGAGTATCTGTACTACAAGAAACAAAGAAGGCATACATTGCCTGCTGGTCGCTTTTCCTGTATTGACTCCATTGGAGCGGGTATAAAATAATGTATAAGGGCCTCTGTTTTGTGCCGGGACCCTGTACAAGAACTGAGGGTAGGGTTTGGTATAATTTAGGAGAACTGATAACTTTTGTCCAACCCCTGAATTATTTTTTCTATGTTTGTAATTTGTAATTCATTCAGTAAAAATATTCAAGGACTCCAACAATGTATTTGAAATCCAAGTACATCACTCTAGATGACATCCACTAGACTTTCTACACAAATTCCAATGAATATTCAGCTCTTTGTTGAAATATCTACCAAAAAAAAACATTTACATATCAAGTGGAACCTAAGACCAAAATCCACTTTTTGTGTTCTCTGGGCCTTCTTGTCCCACCCCCTCCCGACTCTCAGCTCCGAGATTGCAGGTAACCTTTCGACTCTTACTCAATCCTCTCAGCAAAGCCACAATATAGCCCTGCCCAGCTTCTCCGCACGGACTACTTAAGCATCAGATCATCCCAAATGACACTCCCACATCATTTTTGGACTTAACTCAAATACTTCAGACAGAATTTGAAGGAACTGAAAGATCCAAGTGACAGTTGTGCTATCGTCAGGCAGGGGGGTAGAAAAAGGTAGATCTATTTTGATGAATTCATACTTGTTCCTAATAAGGTCGTATAGACTCTTATTTTATTGTTTTTAATTGCAGGAACCAATTCATGATGAATCTTCCAACTTTTTCACTCATGGTTGTACTTCTTGCGACAGCTTCTACCAAACCAGTAAGCCTTAACGTACTTTTGACTGCCCCCTTTGAACTCATGGATCGGTCTCTTTAAAAAATTGATACATCCTCTGCGTCTTATTGTCTGACATATCTGTAAATGGTGTGAGTAAACTGTGCCGTGTTATTCAATCAAGTCTCTTAATGTGTAAAGGCAAACACCCGCAAAGTCAGTTCACAGGCGGTTCCTAACTCCTAACCCTAAAAACAGGTCAGAGTTGTCAGCGAGTTGTGAGAAGGCAGTAAGCAGAAGTGGAAACTCATTTCAGATTTGAGGCGATTAGTCAATAACTGCCTGACTAAATCGCTGAATAGGAGAACCTTCATCTGTTTAACTCAAATCCATTAATTATTCAAAATCAATGCTGGTAAATGATTCACGATTGTGAATTATATTCTCCAGGTTGATGAGAGCTGGCTGCAAGAATCGTTTGATCGGGTCAACTGGACTCATTCTTCTGAGTCATGGGAGTCCAGAGACATCTCAGTAAATGGATCCGCCGGGAGGTCGATTGAATTTCTGTCCGTGAAGCCACTGGCAGAATTGTCCGAAGAGTCACCTGAAGAATCCTCTGAGGAGACACATGAGGAGTCGTCAGACAAATCTTCTGAGGAGTCTCCAGAAGAATCCTCTGAGGAGTCTTCCGAGGAGTCATCAGAAGAATCCTCCGAGGAGTCTTCTGAGGAATCGTCTGAGGAGTCGTCAGACGAATCTTCTGAGGGGTCTTCTGAGGAGTCTTCCGAGGAGTCATCAGAGGAATCCTCAGAAGTTCCCATCACAGATCCAATAATGACAACCACAGAAGACACAAATCAATCCACGCCCAAACCTGCCACCACAAGCTCATATGAGCCAATCACAACCACCCCTGCTGGAGATGTTGGTCTTTCCACGGAAGCTCACATCACTGAAAGACGCGGAGACAACTAACACGGTGACCGCGAACCTAATAAGTTGATTGGACTCATTATCTAGAACCATTATTTTTTTTTACTGATCAAACATTTTTTAGTTGCATGAAAATCAGGAAACAGATGCTCACATTGCTGAATATTACATATATTTTAAGACATTTTTAATAACTTTTAATGTATGAAATGAACCCTTTTCAAATGTAACATCAATTGTACTTACAAAACCTCCAAAATCCTACCAATAAATGTTGTTTCCACAAAAGTGAGAAAACGCTGCCAAACCTATTTTCTTAAACAAAATGCCACTTGCACTTTGCATCTTCTTCTTCTTTTCCTTTCGGTTTTTCCCTTCATAGGGTCGCCACAGCGAATCAGTGTCCTCCGTCTTCAGAGGTGTTATCCGGATGCTTGTTTTGGCCAAGCTTTTACAAAGTAAAAATATTCATAATAAACTTTTCCTTTCGGCTCTTTCCTACAGGGGTCGCCACAGCGAATCAGTGTCCTCCATCTTCAGAGGTTTGATTCACATGTTTTTTTGGCCAAACTTTAATCCTAATCATATGATGATCAGAATCAGAATCAGAATCATCTTTATTGCCAAGTATGTAGAACACACAAGGAATTTGTTTCCGGTAGAACACGCTGCACTAGTATCGTCGTAAAAAAAAACTGCTAAGTGGCACTATACAGTTCCATTTTGGCTACTGTTGAAAGAGTTCAAAGAGTTAATGGCTTGGGGGAAGAAGCTGTTTAAATGTCTGCTGGATTTGGTGCGCATGGATCGGTAGCGCCTGCCTGAGGGGAGTAGCTGGAAAAGGTGGTGGGCAGGGTGCGCAGGTTCCAGTAGGATTTTCCGCGCCCTAGTTTGGATTCTTGCAGTGTGCAAGTCCTCGAGAGTGGGTAGGGCGGTGCCAATGATTTTTTCCGCCGTCCTAACTGTCCGTTGAAGTCGGATTTTGTCCATTTTTGTGGCGGCCCCGAACCAAACGGTGATGGAAGAACATTTTTTTTCATGTTTTCATTCTTCTTATTATTTTTATTGTGACTATGATGATGATTATTATTATGATTATGATTAGTAATTGTACTAATAGTTTATTATTGTTATTATTATTATTATTATTATTATTATTATTATTATTATTATTATTATTATTATTGAGATCTTCAGCGCTTTCGCGATGCATTTGGGAGAATAAAGAGTCGAGATGGTCCTTTTGTTTAGATCATACAAGTATGATATTTATTTGCCGGAGCACAGAGAGCAACCGCTGCGCTCATCGTCGTACGAGAAGTCACTCAGATACACATACACTGGCTTTGATCGCTGTCAAATCACGTGATGTCGCGTAGTGGCTGGGTTGCCAGATCAGCTCAGTATTACAGCATTACACAAAATGAGGATACAATGTAACTTTCTTAACACCCCCACTTATACTCAGTTTGCTGTAATGTAAACCAAGATAAATAGAACAATGTGACCTCTGTCTTACACATTTCAGCTTCTAAAACAATGGGTGTAAACTCTCAAATACAATTGTTTTTGCGTATTGTAGTCATCAATAATGAAATCACCATATGATTTTGATCACCTTGTCACTTATTGACCCTTTGGCATAAATACAATAATCACCTGGGTTTTGCTTGTACTCATTATCAGGTAAATAATCATGTAAGACCTTGTTCCCGTTTCGGCCAAATTGTTTGAAACCATAAAGTGATTTTTCTAGTTTGTAAACTAGACCATCATCCTTTTCTCCATTTTCCAGAGCTGCTTTTTGAAGCCCCACTCTTATATCTGTTTGATTGGCTGTTGGTGAAAACGTCTCTCCACAGCTCACATCACTGGGCACCCTGTCGTACGCTTTCTCCAGATCTACAAAGACAATGCAATTCCTTCTGACCTTCTCTGTACTTCTCTATCAGCATTCTTAAAGCACACTGCATCTGTCGTACTCATTTTTGGCATGAAGCCATACTGCTGCTCACAAATGTTCACTTCTGTTCTTACTCTAGCTTCAACTACTCTTTCCCAGAGTTTCATTGTATGGCTCATCAACTCTATTCCTCTGTAGTTGGTACAACTCCGCACATCTCCTTTGTTCTTAAAAATGGGCATGAGTACACTTCGTCTACATTCTTCAGGCATCTGTTCACCATATAAGATCTTGTTGAATAACCCAGTCAGTAACACCACCGCTACCTCTCCAAGACACTTCCATACCTCGATTAGTAAATCATCAGGCCTGAGTGCCTTTCCCCCCTTCATCCTCTTCAGCCTCACTTCATCCTTGCTAATGTTTGCTACGTCTTGGTCGACAACAGTCACGTCTTCTACTCTTTGTTCCTTCTCATTTTCCCCATTCATCAATTCTTCAAAGTACTCTTTCCATCTTGCCATCACACTACTGGCACCTGTTAATACATTGCCATCTCTATCCTTAATCACCCGAACCTGCTGCAGGTCCTTACCATCTTTGTCTCTCTGTCTCGCCAGCCTGCAAAGATCAGTCTCACCTTCCTCATCATAGGCTTCTTGTTTGGCCTTTTCCACCTTTACTTTAACCGTGCGCTGCATCTCCTTGTACTGCTGTCTACCCTCGTCCGTCCTCTCAGTGTCCCACTTCTTCTTTGCTAACCTCTTTCTCTGTATACACTCCTGCACCTCCCCATTCCACCACCAAGTCTCCTTATCTACCTTTCTTCCACTCGATACACTAAGTACTTTCCGACCTGTGTCTCTGATTATGTTCGCTGTAGTTTGCCAGTCATCTGGAAGGACCTCTTGCCCACCCAGTGGTTGTCTTACCTCCTTCCTAAATGTCATGCAACACTCTTCCTTTTTCAACTTCCACCATTTTGTCCTCACTTCAGCCTTTGGTTTCTTCATCTTCCTCACTGCCAGCATCATCCTACACACCACCAACCTATGCTGTCTGGCTACACTCTCATTACCTACTCCTTTGCAGTCATTGATTTCCTTTAGTGGCGCCGTTGACACAGAATGTAGTCTACCTGTGTACTTCTGCCTCCACTCCCTATGTTCCTGTCTCATCTGAAAGAAAGTATTCGCAATAGCCATTTCCATGACTCTTAGCAGAGTCAAGCATCATCTGTCCGTCAGCGTTCCTCATCGGGAGTCCAAACCTGCCCATCACCTCCTCATCATATTTGTTTCCTCCACAAACATGTCCATTCAAGTCTCCTCCAATTACAACCCTCTCACTTCTCGGGATGTTCTGTATGACTTCATCAAAGTCCAACTAAAATTTCTCCTTCTCCGCCAGCTCACATTTGACTTGTGGGGCATACCCACAAACCACATTTAACATCACGCCTTCAATTTCTGGCTTCAGACTCATCATTCTATCTGATACTCTTTTTACTTCTGTCACGTCCACTCGAGGCGGTGTGACAGGACTCGAGGGACGACGGAAGGGGGTAAAGGTTGGATCCGAAATACACGGTGAGACAGAGTTTCCAACAAAGAGTCTTTTACTGAGACACAAATGAAATGGCAGAATACAAGGTGAGGGTAAGGTCAATGACAAACAGACCTGCATGCGTAAGTGTCACGGGGAACTTCCTGGAATACTACGACAACACCCGAACGGTAGGTGTGGC
This sequence comes from Hippocampus bargibanti, assembly GCF_051943395.1. NCBI lineage: Eukaryota > Metazoa > Chordata > Actinopteri > Syngnathiformes > Syngnathidae > Hippocampus > Hippocampus bargibanti. Next base: position 1,575,352 of record NC_142751.1, read on the forward strand.
TTTTATAGCCAAAAGGCACAATTAAGGGAATGGGGAACAGGTGCGTGAGCCGGGTGAGCCAGGAAGGGAGGGGCCCGCTCCAAGGAGCAGCGGAGGAGGAGACCGGATGGAGGGGCACGCTCCAGACGGCGACGAGGATGTGACAACTTCTAAGACATTCCTAACAAACTCCTTTTTTAAGATAACCCCAACTCCATTTCTCTTTCCCGTCTTCACCATGATAGAACAACTTAAACCCTGACCCTCAGCTTCTAGCCTTGCTCCCTTTCCACCTGGTCTCCTGGACACACAGTATGTCTACCTTCCTTCTCTGCATCATGGCAACCAGCTTTCGACCTTTACCTGTCATTGTTCCTACATTCAAAGTTCCTACTCTTAGTTCTATACTCTTGGCGTTCCATTCCTTTATTTTCCTCCGGGCACACCTCCCTCCTCTCCTTCTTTGACCAACAGTAGTCAATTTTCCACTGGCACCATGAAGGTCAACAGTACCAATGGCGGTCGTTGTTAACCCGGGCCTCGACCGATCCGGTATGGGATTCAGAGGTTTGGTTCACATATTTGTTTTGGCAAAATTGTTTATGTTGGATGCCCTTCCTGACACAACCCTTTGTATTCATCCGGGCTTGGGACCGGCACAATAAGACACTGGCTTATGTCCCCTTGTGACTACATTAGTCTTAGGCCTTAATCTCATGACATAATATGTGTTTTCATCTGTTTCATTTATCTGTGTCCCTTTCTCAATGTGTAAATAGTACAACTTTCCATACACATGTATATCATATTTTGTCCCACCTTTTGTAATCAGTGCATTTATACCTTCTTTAAATATCACTGTTGCCCTGCTGATGGTCGCTTTCTTTACAGACAAAATGTCTTGGGGTATGAAGGAAAGTATAAAGCGTCTTTCAGCGTTGCTTTATCTCTTCGTCCTTTGATGTCAATCAAAGAGACCTCAGCATCTCCCCTTTTCTGTGCGACTCTGTTGCATTGTGTGCTGTCCGCCAGCTCCACGGGGTGTCTTTCCGGTTTGAAGGTGCTGTCGAAATTCTTGAACATGGTCACGTTGGTGATGATATGCGAAGTGGCTCCTGTGTCCGCCATCAATCCTCTCTCTCGGATGTTGCGACCCAACTGCTCCCTGGATCTGGTCTCGCTGTCCCTCATCTTGAGCACGTTGTCGGTGTCGCCAATTTCTGACGCTTTACTGGCATCATCTCGTCTGTACTTGTCCTTACGCCTGCACGTGGCATCTTTAAGCGTCTTTCTTTTGCAATGACTGCACCATGTCTTCTGTCGACATTCTCTTGCTTTGTGGCCTTTGATCCCACATTTGAAACACACGGTACTTGTGTAATCATTGTGCTGGTCACGGGTGTTGGTTTTGGTGGTGTGTCGTCCACTCCGACCCTGTGTCTTCATCACACTGTCCCCTGACTCAGTGTGAAATTTCTCAGTTTCTTCAAAACTCCTTAGCTTCGTCTTGAAATTTGCCAACTTGATTTCATCGTTTGAATGCGCCACATGTACTGCAAATCGCTTGAAACTTGCTGGTAGTCCTTTTAGTACCATGGCAACAAGTAGTCCATCTCCCATAGTTTCACCCGCATTTCGGAGTGCTGTGATGGCGGTTTCGGCTTTGATGATATAGTCTGTAACACTTTCATCCTTCCTCTTTTGAAGCGACGTGAGCGTGGTGTACAGATTTATTATCCGTGGTTGTCCTTTCCCGGCATAATATTCTCTCAATATCTTCAAAGACTTTCTTCCATTATCGGATGCATCTCTCATTATTAATGAGATGCTCTTCTCTTGCAAAAAGGTATTCTACTTCGTTTGTCGCCATCACATATCAGAGGTAATAATTGGAAGTGTATGGGAGGCTGTGTTTCGCAAGGTCAAGAGTACTGACAACCCAATGTTCAGCAATGTGAAAGAGAAGTGGGACAAGTTGGTTAAGGACTGCCCAAGAGTTCTGGGCCTAGTTGAACAAGACTTGAATCAGAAGAAGACAAGCACAATTGCAGTCTTAAGCAATTTTCTTGAGGAAGCAAGTCCGAGGGCAGAATACAGATAGGTGGCAGAGCTGTGCCTGATCCTGGTTGGTGAGGAACCTCCTCGAGGTATCCATTGAGCCAAGCCAGGTGCCATTCACCAAGCCCGCTGCAGGGCCAGGAACATTTACTCTATGAAGATGCTCATGATTTCCAAGGAACTAACATACAACACGGACACTATATTCAAGCTGGAGAGGATGAACAAGTTCCTGGCCTTATTCTACACCAGCCACCATTCCATGACCTCCAGCTTATGGAGAACATGCTGCAATACAAGCAGTATGACTATGAACTGGCAACCTCTGTTCTCAAGAAAATGAATAACCACCGCTGGTATCTGACCCAGGAACTAGTGCCATTCACCTTGTTCAGTTCACATGCCAGCATGACCAAGTCTGCAAAAGGAAGCTCGCAGTCAAGCTGTCAGAAACAAACCTGAGAGCTACAGGAAAGGCAAGCCAGTGTTTCCTGTCATCAAGGCAGATACAGTTCTCACAGACCTGGTAGGGCCAGAGTCTCACTTTCTGTTTGGTGCTCTTAAAGTGAAATGTGACTGGCTCACTACTCCAGCTGACAACTGGGAAGACAATGACAGCTACAAGAATGCACAGAAGTTTGTGAAGTCAGTGAAAGTGACCAATGATGTGGCTGAGAGAGGTGTGAAACTAATGAGTGACTTTGCAACTCAGATCACAACTGACCCAGAGCAAAGAAGCTGCTTACTACAAGTTGTGGAGTACCACAGTAAAAAATTGACAGTTTCAAAAAAGCCACATTGAACAAGTGATAAAACATGTATTAGTAACATCCTATCTGACAGTTTCTTCTGCAATATGTGTCAGTGCAGTGCTATCATACTACCAAACTGATTTTTTGTACTGTCCCAGATGTTTGTGCATTAGAATTAGCTAAAATTTACACAGGTTTTCATGTGTTTTATTGTGCTTACCAGCATATTCAAGAAAATTTTATGAGCCTTCATTTGGTACCACTTTCAATGCTATAGCATCAACCTCTGGAAAGCTACAATGAAAATAAGGACATAATATCCCAAATTTTGCAGCGTTTTTGAAAAACGTCAACAATAAAATTACATGGCTCTTGAGGCAGGCATAGCCAAGGTCCAAGATCACAATAACTGGTATATTTAGCTAATTTAGACCTTGGAGAATGGGAATAATATCAGTTTCCATATGTTTGGAGAAAAAGGTCAATTTTGAACAGGTCTACCCCCTGTTTCTTTCTCTCTTCTCCTTTCTACTCATCTCCTCTTTTTCTTTTTGTTTGTGTGATCAGTTTGTCTAGTAGTTATCAGTTGTGTATTGTTTGTTGCGCAATTATTTTAAAAAAAGACGTTTTTTTTCTTTCCCCAGGAAAAAAAATATGCGATGCACTGAAGCCGCGATAAGTGAACCGCGAAGTAGAGGGGTCACTGTACACTGCTTTTTTTTCCTTTGGCGTCCACCTGAGTCCGAGCGTGCTTGTCGGGCGACCTCTTCTGGCCGCTACCAGGGAGAGCAGGGTAAGTATGACATTTATAAATGAACTGTACAGTAAGTCAACCGTTTAGTATACATTACAGGTACTGTTATACAGTAATAAAAATCGATAATATGAAAAATAAAATGATAAAAAAAGCACTAAAAGGTAAGTATAACACTTGTAAATGAAATGCACAGTAAACAATTTTGTATACATTACAGGTACAGTTATGCAGTTTTAAAAATTGACAATACAAAATATAAAATGATAAAAATGACACTAAAAGTTATCAAATTTATAAATGAATTGTAAAGAGTTTGGTATATAATAGTATTCAATAGAAAACATTGCTTCAAAACAACAGATTCACATCGTATACTATCCTGTCGTATAAACGTCACTTCGGCCACAATGTTTTTCAATTTACGACTGTTTGACTTACGACCGCTTTGTCGGAACGGAACCGGTCGTAACTCGGATGTAACCTGTATATATATAATTTTATAATATTTCGGAGAACATGTCTCATGAGAGAACACGTTTCATCAGAATAGCCGGCTGAATTATTCTAAATGTTTTGCGTGAGCAAAATGATGGCAAAATAAATAAACAAACGGCGCGGCGGGGTAGATTAAAGTAAAATAATTTTATTTATATTTTAGAAATAGTACAAAAAAAAAAAATAGTAAAATACATTACAATAAACATGAAGGGGTAGGTGCCAACATGTAGTGTAAAACAAGAACCGATGATGCTAACAGATTTGATATGATAGCATGTTTTGATATGGCGTGGAATTTTTCTCCCAGATTAAACTACAATTCAGCAGTCAAGACCAGTTTTGATCCAAACAAATCAAGTTCGGCCACTGAGCTCACAATTATCCTCTGAACCCGACCAAGAACTGATCGTAAACAAGCATTTTGGATTGTCGCCATTGGACGAAAATGTCTCCCGAAGGGGATTTTCGGATCATTTATTTGGCGGTGATGACCAGCGGTATGTCGGTGGTGTCGCGACCCGTCTCGTGCTCATCCGAGTCACTCTCGTCGCTGTCACTCTCGTCGGAATCGCTGTCGGCGGCTCCGGGCGTGGCAGTGGCCTCTTCTTCAGACTCTTCTTCCTCTTCCACATCTGCCGAGCTTCCGCTATCACTTGTGCCTTCAGTCTCCTCCTCCGCCGGGAGAGCGTCCTGGTTCTCTGGAGTGCTGGCATCTTCTTCCAGGATGTCAGTGGACTCCTGGTAGGGCTGCAGCAAGGCATGCAAACAACAGATTTACTCTCACACTTGCATATAGCACACCCAAAAGGCTACATCTTAAATAGATGGCCGTGAGCCTTATACGCCGATGCACCTTATACACCGGAAAATAGGGTATTTCTTTCTTTTGGTATGTATGGACTGGATTTTATTTATATTTATTTTTTTATATTTATATTTGGAAAACGTTCTTCATTATATTCCGGTGCGCCTTATATATGGAAAAAGTTTGAAAAGACACCATTCATTGAGGGTGTGTTTTATAATTCGGCGCACCTCATACACTGGAAAATATGTAATTTATGTATTATATTTGGAAAACTTTGAGACATTTATATATGAAATTCTGAAAACTTTTTTTTCATTCATTAAATGTGCACCTTATAGTCCGGTGTGCCTTATATATAGAAAAAGTTTAAAAATACACAATTCATTGGGGATGCATTTTATAATCCGGTGCACCTTATACACTGGAAAATATGGAACTTATGTATTATATTTGGAAAACTTTTAGACATTTATATATTAAATTCTGAAAACTTTTTTTCATTCATTAAATGTGCACCTTATAGTGGTGCGCCTTATTAATAGCAAACGTTTGAAAAGACACCATTCATTGGGGATGCACTTTATAATCCAATGCACCTTATACACTGGAAAATATGGAATTTAATATTATATTTTGAAAACGTTTATAAATTTATATAATAAATTCTAAAGAAAATCTCATTCTTTAAAGGTGCGCCTTATAGTCCAGTGCGCCTTATATATGGAAAAAGTTGGAGAGCAATTTAAAATGTGGGTCACCCGAAATAGTAGCTTTTTTCATTGGGGTTGCCTAATATAATAATATATATAATAATAATAATATATATAATAATATATTCAATATTCAATAATATATTCAATTATGAAAAAAAAAACATTCATTAAAGGTGCCCCTTATAGTCCGGTGCACCTTATACACTGGCAAATATGGAATTTAATATTGTATTTTGAAAACATTTATAAATTTATATAATAAATTCTGAAAACTTTTTGTCATTCATTAAAGGTGCACCTTATATATAGTCCCGTGCGCCTTATACAGCGGAAAATACGGTAGTCATGTTCAATTTTTGGACACGCCATCCAGAGGGTTTCATGTTGCTTTGGGCTTCCAATGTTTGATTGAAAGGCTGGACTGTGTTTCCTCGAGGCTATTTTTGACAGAATTTCCAATCTACTCGTTTGTGTATCGCAGACCCAGCTATGAGGTACCAAAATTCTGGCTTTTATTGACAAAAAAAGCTACTATTTCGGGTTACCCGCATTTTAAGTTGCTCTCCATAAATAAATGATCCATTTTGGGTCCACGTGGGTAAAAAGTCACATGGTGTCTTGAGAGCATCCGTTTGTTGACTTACAGACTCAAGACAAACATCAGGCCGCGGATGAAGGAGTACAGTTTTTCAGGACAACTCCTGGCTGGCTTTAGCCAGTTGGAACGGGAACTCGTTTAAAATAAATGAGGAAAAAAACGAAAAAAAAAAATCATCCGGCCGGCAATGTCAAGGTGCCAGTTGAAACTCTGTAATTTGGAGTTTGGGAAATGATGCCCCTGTGTATTTATTTCGCCTACTGTATTTTTATTTTTTTTTCTTCCCTTCATTTGAACGTTTGCACCCGGAGGCATTACTGCTTTGGCAAGCGTGGTTTACTTTGTTTTTTTTGCAGAACGACTACGGTGGTCCGGGTGATTAAAAAAAAAAAAAAAAGTGTTTTAATTATTGGCTTACGCAACTTGCGTGAAGGCATTTAATCGTTGTCATTCACGTGCACGTATTTTTTTTCTGTGTGCGTAAACAGCTCTGAAAATATAAACAAAGAACGTATTACAATAATATAGGCCCATTTTTATGGTACCTCGTCCCTTTTTTTGTCAATCTTAAAATAATAGTGGTCCATTTTTTTGTGATCTCGTTCATTTTTTTGTCAAGATTTAAAGGACAACCGACACCATTTTTTTTGTTTCCTAACTAACATCAGAAAAACGTTGTATAGCATCTAAAATACCCAAAACACACAGGCTAATATTTTTAGTCAAATGCAAAACACCAATAAAAATGAGTTAAAGTGTCCCAAAACTACTTCAAAATAACCCCGGAAGTGGCCAGTTTCGGAAGGTCCCGCCTCCTTGTTCGTGACGTCACGCCAGGACGTCTTGCCTTGCTCTAGAATCAAAACAATGGCTTCAGATACAGAGAAGATGCTTTCTTGTTACTCATCCAGTTATGAATATGATTCTAATAGTTCTGAAGAGGAAAGCATAAATGTTTGCAATCGATTAAAGAAGTCATTCCGGATCAATTCGAGCTGTCAGGGCTCCAATGTAGCGTCCCAGAAAATGCACAAGATGGTGCCCAAACTCCGTTGGAAATGGGCTGATTCGTCTGCTGAGAATTTGTGTCAACTAGTATCAAATAGTAGTCTTGGTGAAACACACAACGATTGACCATCGCATTATTTATGTGTTTTCCTTCTAATTTCGCCATCCACACAGATCAACACGACGTTTTCAGACCAAACAAAGTACCCAAAATGCATTGTGTGTCGCTTTCTCGGTCAGGGGCATTTCTTCCGTGACGTCAGGACTCGTCACCAACTCAAAAACAAGACTTCCTGAATATTCTGCGCGAATCTTAAAACGTAAAATATAGCTATATACGGTGAATATTTGTAAAATACGCTCAGTAGAAGTCATTTGAAGTGATTTTACAAATTATGGACACAACTTGTCTGAAGGCGTCAGTGGTTTTTTGTCAAGATTTAAATAAAATTTGCTGGTTTTTTTTTTTTTTGGTCCGTTTTTTGGCAATCTTAAATTAACATTGGCCCATTTTTTGGTATCTTTTGTATTTTTGTCAAGATTAAAATAATATTGGATTGGATTGGATTTGCCTTTATTAGTCTCGCAGGGGAGAAATTTACATTTCACAACAGCAAACTGATGAAAGGAATGAAAGTAGAAAAACAAAATACATGAGCTGCTTGAAAGGCAGCCACTCTCGCGGCACCATCTTGAAGTCAAAAGAACAAAAAAAACTAAATAACAAATAATATTGGTCCATTTTTTGGGTACCTCATCCATTTCTTGTGAAGCTTAAAATAATATTGGTCCATTTTTGGTATATCGTCCATTTTTTGTCAAGATTAAAATAATATTGGTCCATTTTTGGTATATTGTCCATTTTTTTGTCAAGATTAAAATAATATTGGTCCATTTTTTGGTATATTGTCCATTTTTTGTCAAGCTTAAAATAATATTGGCTCATTTTTTGGTACCTCAGTCATTTTTTTCAGAGATTTAAATAATGGTCCATTTTATGTCACGCATAAAATAATATTGGTCGTGTTTTTGGTATCTTGTGTATATTTTGTCAAGATTACAATAACATTGCCCCATTTTTTGGTACCTCATCCATTTCTTGTGAAGCTTAAAATAATATTGGCCCATTTTTGGTATATCATCCATTTTTTGGTCAAGATTAAAATAATATTGGCCCATTTTTTGTACCTTATCCATTTCTTATGAAGCTTAAAATTATATTGGTCCATTTTTGGTGAAAATTCAAATAATCTCGGTCTGTTTTTCGGTATCGTCCATTTTTGGTCAAGATTAAAATAATATTGGCCCATTTTTTGGAACCTCATTCAATTTTTTTCAGTGATTTAAATAATACTGGTCTTTTTTTTTGGTATCGTCCTTTTTTTGTCGAGATAATCCTGTTCAGAGTCACTGAGACCCGCGGCTAAATACTGAACTTGATACCTGTCACAGGTCAACACCCCCTCCCCCTTCAACCAAGTCCGAAATTTCGCATTCAATTTGTCACAGAGTTGGCGTTCCAATTTTGGAATTGCTTTTCAGTTGACAGTTTTTCCCATGAGCAACGTCTTCGACTCTTCCACCACAAACTCACAGTTTGAGAAAACAGATTATTGAGGTCTAGTAAAAATAACCAGTAACGTGGCAAGTGATATAGCATTCCCAATGCGGAATAAATGACCCCCTTTTTGCCACAAAGTGTTTTTTTAACCTCATTGCTCTGCGTTTGAAGCAGATAGATAATTCATACTTTTTAGATCGTCCATCAAACAAAATAGCTGAAAAAAACCCAACTGACCTCACTCTTGTAGACCTCCGGTGACTTCTCCACCTCGTTGTCGACGGGCATGTCGTAACCGGATTTCTTTCCCGCGTCGACATATTCGTACGACTTGTAAGAGGAAGGAGCCTTGTGGTAGGTCTTCTCCTGGGCGTAGACAGAACTCTTGTACTCGCTGGGGTATCTTCCCATGCTGTCACCGCGACCCGAATCCGGGTCGGTGACGATGGTGGGCAGCAGAGGTTCGTCTGTCACTATCACAGGTGTGGCGGTGTCGGGAGCCACTGTTGAAGATTCGCCAGACTCTGAAGTGTCTTCTTCGTCGTCCTCGTCGCTTTCCTGGAAGGGGATAATAGGAATCATGATCTGGGATTTGAACCGGGAACCCATCTTGGGGTGCGTTGGTCGGCGGACGGTGTTGGTTTTGACGACTCACACTCTCTTCGGATTCATCTTCATCATCGTCATCATCATCATCATCGTCATCCTTACTCGGCTCATCTTGGGTGTCGACGGAGGGCGCGTCCGCCGCGGCGTCGTCAGGACTTTCCACGTTGACGAAAGCCGGAATCTCGACCGCTTTCTGCTCCGAAAAATGCAAAGACCCGCTGATCAATTATACACGACAGTCTTGGCGTATACTCGAACGTACTTTGACCTCATCGTAACCGTCTGTCATCTCATCCAAAGCAGCAGCAGCAACGGGCGCTAAAAATTTCTGGATTAGCTGTGAAAAATGTGAGCGACGGGTGAGCTGCGGCGTGTGAGGTTGCAACCGTTTGATGATGGGCGCCAATCGTGGGAATGCCTTACCCTGAATGGCGACACGCGGAAGCGTGTAAATTCGGCCATTTTTTTCCTGAAGAGTGAAGGTCGTCTGACCTGCGGAAAAGCAGAAGATGTCAATGTGGATGTCTCACCCTCTGGCCGTCTTTCTGTCTGACCACCGACGCTACACCTACCACTTCTTCAGAGCTTTCTGCAGAACTGTCTGAATATTTTCTTGCCTTGAAAAGAAAATCGTCTTGATCAATACAATCAATAAATACGACAGTTCAGGAAATTGTTTGGGCGATCTACTGATATCATACAAACACGAGATTGGGTGTTTCATAGGCGCTTTGTTATCTGTTGTACAATTAACTCATTCACTGCCAGATGATGTGCAAAAATTTGTCTTCTCCAGTGCCAGGGATTTTGTCATTGTCACTCCAATTCCAGGACCCACAGAATATTGAGTTTTAGGACTGCATAAACATTCAATGCAGCATAAGAAACCTAAGCATCTCTTCTTTATTCTGAGAAAAAGAGTTAATTCCTAAAGGATATGGGTCTGTAGTTATCTGAGCTTGAAAGGGGGGCAGATGTACAAAATATAATACAATACAGTACATATTGAGCTACAGTATATGACGCTGAAGCCGGAACAAAGCGCTAAAATGGACGATATGTAAATAACTCACCGGTCGGCAGAGAACTGCAGCAAAGAGCAGAACGAAAACAAAAGCCACTTTCATGGTGTCTGTTGGGTGTCTGTAAGAACCAAAGAAAAGTACAAAATAGAGGTGTTGAAATGCAACATTATTTGTTTTTAATGCAAATCAATACAAAATCAATCAATTAAAATTTTTAAAAAAGACAAAATAACATCCGACTTACGACCGCCTATTTTTATCAGAGATGTAATAAATATTGGTCCTTATTTTGTCAAGATTAAAATAATATTGGTTTGCGAGACATTTAGCCTCAGAGTCTCTATTCAACTGACTTCGTTAGACAGGAATGTAGGAACAATCAGTGGGGCCACAGGGAGTGGTCCTCTGCTCCCCCCAACCTGAGAGTAGGGACCTATATATATATATATATATATATATATATATATATATATATATATATATATATATATATATATATGATGTGAAATGTAAATGTCTCCACTGTGAGACTAATGATCCAATCCAAATAATAATCCAATCCAATCCAACATAAAGCACTACTAAAAAAAATAGCAAAAGCAAATAAACTTTTTTTATTTTCTTTGGGGTTCAGGGGGTTCCTTATTTTTCGCTGGCAACTGGCAAGAATGAGAGACACCTCAACATTTGGACTCCAGTTGTATAATTTACGATTTGAGTCGCAGTGTTCGGGACACAGCGAGTAAAATTGCAAGTTATAGTTAAAAAGCCTCCGCCGCAAAACCTAAAAAAAAAAATTTAAAAAAAGATGGAACTACTCGAAAGCTGAGCGGTGCACTCACCCCACGCACACACATGAGCAGCCATTCCGAGCAAAAACTAACATGTCATTTCCCAAGCATGCCTACTCATTTATTGCCGCTCGGCCTCAACTCTTCAGACTCCAGAACATGACCCCCCCCCACCCCCCTAGAACTGTCGGTCAAGCTCGCTGGACAACAGGTGTTGAATATAAAGCTATAATGGAAAACAAATAGCAGTAAGTCTCTTCCTAAAGTGGGATTCAGTTGCTCATAGAAGATAATTGCACGCTGCTCAAATGAAATTGTCCAATTTAAATTACGACAGGATGACTTTCCGCAACTATTTCCCGCAGAGATGCTCCCAAACAGTAACATGCAACTGGGCTGCACTCAAACCCCCCTAGCCCTTCCAGATGTGACATGTGACATGTTCTTGCATCTTTAAAAAGCAGCGCATATCAAATAAGCGTCCACGTTCATGAAAATCTCCATATTTCCATTCACATGACCCGAATTGGTACTCACCTTATTGGAATGATGGACGGATGAGGTTTTGACGGCGGTACGCCCCTTTGTGATGCTTGTGCAGTTCTTCCGTGGCCTTTAAATGGCGACGCTTCTGCCAGCGGCCAATCAGAGCCCAGGCTGTGATGTCATGAGGTAAACCGCTGCAGGGTCCACCTCTTGTCTGTCCCTCATTCCCCGTTCCCCACTCACTCTTCCTTTGGTTTTGCGGGTGCGGGGGCTAAAGCACGCGCGCACATGTGGGGAATTAAATTAATCTAATAAAATACACGGTCATGATGTTGATTATTAAAAAAAAAATAATAATACAAAAACAGCGCTATGACAATGATTCAACTTCCTTTCAGACAGAAACATGTCCGACTGAATAATTGCTTGATAATTGACAACTTTTCATGACACAACCCATGTCCTATGACCCATCTTCAGTAACCCCCCTCCCCCAAATGAGCATTTTAACTCATTCACTGCAATTCCCGAATCTAGATTAGACTAGATGAGCCTTTATTTACAATGATAATAATACATTTCATTTCTAAGCGCCTTTCAAAACTCTCGAGGTCACTTTACAATCACAGGATTTTTCTGTGGGTGAGCAGCAGCAGCCACAGGTGCCATTGTTCACTCAACCCCGAAGTAACTCAAATAGATAGAAAGCTAGTTAGCTAATAGATATCCAATAGATAGCTAGCTAATAGGTAGCTAAGATTGTTGACATTGATGGCGCCCAATCACTTTTTTTAGAACAGGCTACTAATGTTGTAGATGGAGGTGCTTGCTACCTGGTGCCCACAGTCACTATATTTAGCTCAATTAGCTAACTTGCTAGCTAGCTAATGGATCGCTAGCCAGCTAATAGATAGCAAATAGATAGCGAGCGAGGTAGCCATCTAGGTAACTATCTAGATTGATAGATAGCTGGAGAGCTAAAGAAATAAAACGAAGTGAAGAGAGGAAAGGAAAGGAGTCAAAACATATCAGGAGAGCACTCACTAACTGTGGGTACCCTCAGTGGTCATTCAACAAATGTCAGAAAGAAAGAATAGGGAATGAAACCAAAAATTCTCAAGATACAAAAAGGAGAGGAGTAGCAGTACCTTACATTGCAGGAGTTTCTGAAAAATTACAGAGTCCTTTGGCAACACAAAATTCCTACTTATTTCAAACCGATAAACACGTTAAGGCAAAAATTAGCGCATCCAAAAGATAGGCTACCAAATGAAAAACAAAGTAATGTAGTTTATTCAATCCATTGTAAGAATTAAAATTGTAAAGAACAGTACATTGGGGAGACTCAACAAATTCTCAAAAAAAAGACTTTATCAACATTGCAGCGATAATACTAGTGGGTCTCAATCGGCAGTACATTTGCACCTAAAAGCTAGCAACCACTCATTTGACGACAATGAGGTTAAAATCTTAGCGAAAGAACATAGATGGTTTGAAAGGGGAGTAAAAGAAGTGATTCTCATAAAACAACAAAATCCTTCTTTAAACCGGTCTGGTGGGGTGAGGTTCAATTTGGATCGTTCATACAAAGCCTGCTTAGGCAAAACAGGTTAGGCAACATTCGTAATGCTGATGAGGTGATACCGGTGGGAGTGGGGCAAATAGGCCAGTCGTTAGTCAGGAATGTAGGAACAATCAGTGGGGCCACAGGGAGGGGTCCTCTGCCCCCCCAACCTGAGAGTAGGGACCTATCATAGCTGTGTCCGGCGCCACCATGCGTGGACATTAGGGATATATAAATAGGGCCGATACGACCAGTCAGACTTTAGTTCGCTGACGAAGCCTCTTGGATAGGAGGCGAAACGTCCGAAACCTTCAAATTTGTACAGATGTCGGCTGAAGAAACCTTCTCATCGATGGACCACTCCTGTACGACTGAGAGCTTACACAGACGTGAAGAGAGGAAAAACAAAATAAGAATAAAGTCAAGAGAAAAGACAAAAAAAAGCACAATTATTCTGTCTGTTCCACACATTTGAATCGTCGGTTACCTGGCCAGGGCGACGTAGCGTTCCTCTTCGTCGTTCAAAAGCAAGATGGATTCCTTGACCTCCTTCACTAATAGTAATAACCTCAAAGCCACATCATTCAGTAATTTCCAGTATCTCTCTGCGTGTCGCCCTTCCTTCGCACTTTTCGCATGGACGTGCACATTGATTGCGGAATTATTTGTCTCACAGTGGAGAAAGCTCCTGTATTTTGTTTTTCTACATCTTTCTTTCCTTTCCTCTTCCTTTCATAACTTTGCTGCTGTGAAATGTCAATTTCTCCACTGTGAAACAAATAAAGGTACATCTAATCCGATCCAACACAAAAGACACATTTATTCGCGAATTGAAAATATGACGTGGAGCACCGTTCCCTAATTTGTTCGGGTTTTGTTTTTTTCTTGCTGGGGTGCCGATAAAGCGTTCGCCATGGCTAGCCAGAATTAGCGCAACGTGGCATTGATCTACGATCGTTCACTGTGTCGACGTGGGAATGCCGACAAAATGACACAGGCAAGATGAAATCATTGGTGACAGAAATGTCAGCCCACTGCACGTCCCTCCGCTGTCATCATTAACGCCTCTCAAAATGTTCCGTGATGATTGGATTGTTGTTATTCCAGCGTCTGGTCTGGCTCAATCTTCCCACTTCTTCTTTCCATGATTTCAACATTTATTTTCGACACAATGACATTTCCACTTTGAGCAAACCAATCTCAAATTTCTGATTCTGGATTCTGGATTTTTGATCAGACATTTAACTCACACACTGCCATTCACGAATTTATTCGGGAATTGGAAATATGATGTAGAATTTTTTTCGGATTTTGTTTTTTGTCACGCTTGGGTGCCGATAAAAAGTTGGCCAGACCTCTGGCAATATTTTTCCCTTCCACAAGCGGGCACCATTTCCCTTTTTTCCACGTTAGAGCTTTGTTCCAGCTTTAGCTGTTGTTAAAGCGCTATATTATTATTTGTTTGTCTTTTTTGTTGTTTAGTTTTTGTTGTTGTTTTCTTAGAATCTAAGGCACAACAAGCTTTAGGGTGCATCTACAGCCGTCAGCCGTCATGATGGATGTGGTTCAAATCTGATACGAACAGAGTCTCTAAAATTTAGCGACAAACACCGCATTGGAATAATCAAAATTTCCATGGGGCTGTGCAATCTCATATCATGTTCAATAGAAAAAAATGATTAAAAAACATGAAATACATGAAATGTATTATTATTATTACTGTATCAATTAGCTAGATAGCTAGCTTTCTATCTACTATTTGAGTTACTCCCGGGATGAGTGAACGCTGGCGCGTGTGGCTGCCGCTGCTCACTCGCATAAAAAAATATCTTGTGACTGTAAAGTGTCCTTGAGAGTTTTGAAAGGCGCTTATAAATGAAATTATTCTAGCCGCTTTTTTTTCAGGAAACAGCTATCTATCTATTAGTTATCTAGCTATTTAGCTAGATAGCTATTAGCAATATGGCTATCTAGCTGGCTAGCTATTAGCAATATAGCTAGCTATTAGCAATATAGCTAGCTGGCTAGTCAGGAAACATTAGCTATCTAGTTAGCTAGATATCTATGAGCTGGCTCGATAGCTTTCTATCTTTTTGAGTTATACCGTGTTAAGCGATGAAAAGGTTTCTTCAGTCGCCATCTGTACTTCTTTGAGTACAGATGTTAAGTGAATGCTGGCGCGTGTGGCTGCCGCTGCTCACCCTCAGAAAATCTTGTCCTGTGACTGTTAAGTGACCTTGAGAGTTTTGAAAGGCGCTTAGAAATTAAATGTATTATTATTATTATTATTATTATTATTATATAAACCAATATGGATGTATTGCATTGTATTTTAGACAGCCACCCTCATTTCAAGCTTAAATAACTCCAGAGTCATACAGTTTAAGAATGAACTTTTTCATTCTGATGAAAGAAGAGAAGTTTCTTATGATGCATTGAATGTTTGTTCCTTTCATCCTTTCCTCTTTCCACTAGGACTACTTCTTGTAATAAAGTGTTTGTCTTGTACTAAAACGTCATTAGAGTACATGGGGAAAGATGTTAAGATTGAGCAACTGTCCTGTGGTTTTATGTTCCTATTGTGTTTATTATTTTGCTTTGTGTTGACTATTATGCGAAGTGCTTTGTTATAGCTGCAGCTGTTGTGAAAATGCTACTTTATATGAATTAGGATTGATTGTATTGTATATATGTTGTCCTAAAACTCAATATTGTGTGGGTCCTGCAATTGGAGTGACAATGACAAAATCACCGGAGTGGACATATGCCACCTACTGAAGTGGATGTGGAATTGCGCATTATATTAGATATAGGAAGATACACAGCCATGTTTATTCTACAAAAGGAACTAGCCAAAACAATAGTCTTATATTCATATTCTCCATATAAATACCCAGCGGATAAATGTCGATATAGCATAATCACTACTAGCTATCGCTAGCTAGCTATTAACTATCTATTGGCTCTAGCTATCCATCTATTAGCTATCTATTAGCTCTAGCTAGCTATCTATTAGCTAACTAGCTTTCTGTCTGCACAATGTGACTTTATGAGTTTGTGTGAGTTATAAAGATGAGAGAGGTATCAGGTCGGGAGGCCATATCAACCCATTCTCAAAGAGTCTGGGACTTGGATTTGAGTGCAAAAAAATGGAACATTGGAACATGTGTGTGTGTGTGTTTGTGTGCGTGTGCGTGTGTGTGTGTGTGTGTGTGTGTGTGTGTGTGTGTGCGTGCGTGCGTGTGTGTGTGTGTGTGTGTGTGTGTGTTGTTCCCACAGGGCAGGTCCCTCACACACCACGTCCCCACCGTGTATGTGTATGTGTGTGTATCTAGCTAGCTCTCTATTTGCTATCTAGCTGGCTAGCTATCTATCTAGCTAGCTAACGCTCTGTTTGCTATCTAGCTGACTGGTTAGCTATCTAGCTAGCTATTAGCTATCTATTATCTAGTGATCTGGCTTTCTATCTATTTCAGTTACTTCTGGTTGAGTGAACGCTGGCGCATATGGCTGCCGCTGCTCACCCACAGAAAAATGTATCCTGTGATTGTAAAGTGACTTTGAGAGTTTTGAAAGATGCTTTTAAATCAAATGTATTATTATTATTATTATTTTTGCACATGGTCTGGCAGTGAATGAGTTAAAATATCTCTGCTCGGTATTGTGTTTGTTTTGGCAAGTGCTTCGGACAAGTCTGGCATTTATGGTGGAGGTTGTTATTACTCTTAGGAACTCCGTGGAGCGACCTCGCAACGGGCAACGGTTGCTTTCACGGTTTTCTCCACGGGCTGCGTTTGATTGGCAACGTTGTTTGTCTCACCGGGGTTGTGTGCAGGATTTTGGGGGCGGAAAATATTGACTTGTTTTTGCGCAGTTGAAAAGTGACTCAGGTTGAGGGAACGCACCGCGCCGAACTTTGTCAGCGGGTCTTGGGAGTGCTATGAAAACAAACAGATCGGCGGTGACAATGTGTGGGTGTGCAATGAGACAAAAAAAATTACATTTGAAATGAAATAATGAAATCATGCATCGTCGTTGGACGATGACATTGAAGTCACATGCCCAAAGCAAATTCTGGTGGTTGGTTGGTCCCATGTGTCCGTGCAAACTATTTTGGTTTGAGGGTGTGTCCGCGTAGGTTATTTGTGTCTAGAAGATTGCCGCCATGGTCGTGTTGTGGTCCGACACAAACCAGACTTTTACACGTAGGAGAAGAATCGGGGCGAAAAAGGGGTGACGGGGACGGGAAAGAGAAGAAAAGCAAAATCATTTTCCACTAACAACATTTTAATGGTCTTTAACTTCCCGGCAAGTTGCTGTAACAGTTTGTCCTCATGAGGGCATTCATAATTATGACAGACATTAAAATGTTTAATTCCCTCCACATATTACATATAAAATGCACCAAAAATTCACAAATAACTAATTTTCAAATTTGAAGTAAAAAATAATGACTATTATTGTGGTTTAAATACAACAATTAGAAATTTGGATTCGGACTTTAACATGCATTATGTAATTCAACAAGTTTGATTTGCTTTCGCGGGCCAAATAAAATTACGTGGCGGGCCAGATTCGGCCCCCGGGCTTTGACTTGGACATCAGTGTCTTCAAATTTAAGGCTGTTGTTTTTTTTTTTTGTTTTTTTCCTACTTCCTTGGACTGTACTTTTACTTTTTTATTGAATGGTGTGAAAAGAAGAGTTGGTCATAACTTAAGATCAAGGGGGGGAAACACCCATTTTGCTGCGGGCCACTTTGTAGTTACGGTTTTCTCTCAGGGGCCGTAATGAATTCATCCCCTCCACATATTACATATGTAGCACACAACAACTTCATGAATAACTAGTTTTCAAATTTGAAGTAAAAAATATTCACTGTTATTGTGGTTTACATTCGACGAATTAAAATTTTGGTTCAGACTTTAGCTAGCATGATGGAATTTCACAAGTTTTATTTGCTTTTGCGGGCCAAAAAAAAATGATGTGGTGGGCCAGATTTGGCCCCCGGGCCTCGACTTTGACACCTGTGCTCTATGGTGAATAAAAAGGACAAAAAGACCGAGACCGACGAATGGCTTTTGAACGTTTTATTGTTTTGTTTGTCATCGTGGTGTTTTTTTGTGTGTGACTTGGAAGTTTTCCGGGAGTTTGTTATTGTTTTCAATGTCGCAACTGCGCGACCTTTTTTTGTTGATAGATTTTGTTCAGTACACCCTTATTTAGTGTTTATTTTTTTGTTCTACCAATTGCAACATATATGACATATACATGATTATTTGCAAGGATTTTATGTAATATTTAAATGATCTAAAACTGATTTTGTGGCTGTTATCACAGAGATGAGGCAACAGGATGATGCAATCGGTTTCATCTTTAAACCCAATCCATCATTATAATAATAATAATACATTTTATTTCTAAGTGCCTTTCAAAACTCTCAAGGTCACTCTACAGTCACAAGATCAGTTTTTCTGTCGGTGAGCAGTGGCAGCCACACGTGCCAGCATTCTCGCAAACCGAACGTAAGTCAAATAGATAGAAAGCGAGCTAGCGAGCCAATCGATAGCCAACAGATACTTAGCTAGATAGCCAGCCAGATAGATAGCCAGCCAGATAGATATTGGATAGCTAGCTAGATCTCCAGATAGCTAATGGATAGCAAACAGCTAGCAAATGATGATCATAATAATAACAAAATGTCATACATACTAGAATACATTTTACGTTTTTGTCAATGCCTCTACAATGCCCTAAAAACTGCAAAGAAATCTTTTTTTTTTTCCAAAAAGCCTCACTCACAAAATCCTGATCTCAGTAGCTTTGCGGGGCTTGTTCTGGGAAACCACCATGACATTCAGGGACTTGCCCCGAGTGGTCAACGTACTGTCCCGTGGTTTGAAATGCTTATGTTTTATACGTACAAAAAGATCATCAAAGCTTGGGAATTTAGAAAAAAAAGTCAAGTCACTGTTAACAATCCAACCGAGTGGAATGAGCCAAATCAGCAGTATTCACATTGATTTTCTGACCCTTCAAAACACCATTTTTACCCCAAAATCAGAATCAGAAAACCTTTAATTGTCCCACAATGGGGAAATTTGCAGTCCACAGCAGCAATTTCAACAGGGGATTGGGGTGGGGCGGTGAAAGGATAGAAAAACAAGATATTCTAAGCATAGTAAAAATGTCAGCAGACTGAGATGCATACTGTAAATGTGCAAAACCATTTCGTAAAAAAAACTGTACATAGTGCAAGTATCAAGGAAGGTATATTGATATACAGTAAAGTCTCGTTATATCGATATTCAAGGGAGTCCGAAAAAATATCGATATAACCGGGACTATCGATATATCCGACCCTGTTTGCATGTAATTTTCTCCGTGCGTGCATAGAAATAGTATCGATATAACCGGGACTATCGATATATCCGATATCGATATAACGAGACTTTACTGTATGTAGCTGTATTGCATCGACCCATATTTACAGTACAAGAGTCCAGTTTTTTTTTCACGTGATTATTGAAAATGGCGACTTCTAATGGCATCATTGTGGACTTCTGGAATTTGAGGACCCCCCCCCCCCTCAAAAAAAGCAGTGTATTCGTATTAATGTTTCTTTCACAAATGTTTCCGTGAGAATTGCCTAATTTATTTTTTACCACAGTCCCTAAATTAAAGAGTGTTATTTTTAACCCCCCCCCCCCCCACCTGCCCCACCCCCAGACATCCCAAGTGTACATTTCGGTCAAATTGCGTCCAGACGACGAGGACGTGTTATGCAAGCGCATACAACATGGCCTCCCTTGACATACGAGACCACGCGATTACATGCCTGCCTGTGCGCGTATGTTACAGCTCGAATTGGCAAACATTGAAGGAAAAGTAGCGAGTTGAGAACTAACACTCATGCGGCTCTTGTTGGACCAGCCAAATGTAATTACAGATCACCACAAAGTCAAGGCTGACACTCTCTGAGAAGAGGCCCTGTGGCAGGGCCAAGGAAACAACCTTATATGGTCACTTCCTCTGGGGAACAAAAAAAAAACACCTTTATGACCCACATTGACCTTTCTAAACATGATTACAAAAAACAATTGAAAAATAGAACAAAGCATGACTAAGTTGTAAGAAGTACTGGCGGGTTCTGCGGCTTTGTACTTTAACTTCTTCACAGCCAGATGTGCAAAAATGTGTCCACTGGGTTTTTTTGTCATTGTCACTGGAACTCCAGGACCCACAGAATTTGACCTTTAGGACTACATGAACATTCAATGCAGCGTAAGAGACTTTAGACTCTTCTTTAATCAGAAAAAAACTAGTTACAGGTAACATCCGTGCCATCACACGGTCGATTGCTGTGCGAGAGTGAAATGCTGGCTGGCTGGCCAAAATTGTCCTACGCGTTAGGGTCTGGAGGTGGGTCGCGTGGGTTTTCTCCGGGTGCTCCGGTTTCCCCACACACTCCAAAAACTTGCATGGCAGGCAGATGACCACTCAAAATTGTCCCTAGGTGTGAGTGTCAGTGACTGTTGTACGTCTTTGTGTGCCCTGCGATTGGCTGGCAACCAATTCAGGGTGTCCCCCTCCTCGTGCCCGAAGACAGCTGAGATCGGCTCCAGCAACCCCCGCGACCCTAATGAGGAATAAGCGGTATGGAAAATGGATGGATGGAAAAATGGGTGGGTTTGGAGGTCAGGGTCGTAAGTACGGGTAGTCCTAAGTCGAGCTGGTAAATAAATCGAATGTTACCTGTATTTCCTAAATAATATGGGTCTGGAGTTATATGAGCTTGGAATGAGGGCAGCTGTGCAAAATACAATGTTTGCCCTTCGAAGTTTCATAACTTTGTCAAGTTACATAACTGACGATAGCAAAGCTTTTCCTTTGGACACGCACGCTTAAAAAAAAAAAAACACACACACACAAACAAAAAAGTTCCAGTCAAGCTGCCAGAATTTTTACTTTGGTGAGCCGACAGTGAGAGTTAAAAACACGCCAAAAAACTGGACTTGGGAAACAGTCTGTCAGCTGCAAGATTGCCACATACTAGGCTGCATGCCTTTCGACCTGCTTCGTACTGGGAAGATTCAAATTTAAGACATCTTGGCGTCTTTCTGGAGGATTTATTCGAGATATGGCTATCTAGCTGGCTACCCAGCTGGCTATCAATTTGCTATCTATTAGCTAGCTGGCTGGCTCACTGGCTATCTAAATGGTTATCGATTTACTCTCCATTAGCTATCTGGCTGGCTCACTGGCTATCTAGCTGGCTTTCAAATTGCTATCTAGTAGTTATCTGGCTGGCTCGCTGGCTATCTTGCTCGCTACTTAACTGGCTATCAATTTGCTAGCAATTATTTATCTGGCTGGCTCACTAGTTAGCTAGCTGGCTATCAATTTGCTATCTATTCGCTATCTGGCTGGCTCACTAGCTATGTAGCTGGCTATCAATTTGCTATCTATTAGTTATCTAGCTCGCTCACTGGCTATCTAGCTGGCTATCTATTAGTTATACGGCTATATAGCTACCAAGCTAGCTGTCTATCGGCTATCTATTGGCTATCTATTAGCTAGCTAGCGTTCTATCTATTTGAGTTACTTCCGGGTTGAGTGAACGCCGGCGCGTGTGGCTGCCGCTGCTCACCCACAGAAAAACGTATCCTGTGACTGAAAAGTGACCTTGAGAGTGTCGAAAGATGCTTACAAATGAAATGTATTATTATTAAAATAATAATAAATTTCATATAGCATATATCATCATATAGCTAATAGATAACTAATAGCTAGCTAGCTAGTTAGACAGCTAATAGATAGCAAATAGATAGCTAGCGAGGTAGCCGGCAATGCTGACCCTGTTCAACCGAGAATAACTCAAATAGATCAAGTTAGCTAGCTAATATAAGACTAATAGATAGCTGGCTAGCAAGCTAGCTAGTTAGACAGCGAATTGATAGCAAATAGATAGCTAGGTATTATTATTATTATTATTATTATTATTATTATTATTATTATTATTATTATTATTATTTCTCCAGTGTGTGTGTGTGTGTGTGTGTGCGTGTGTATGTGTGTGTGTGTGTGTGCGTGTGTGTGTGTGTGTGTGTGTGTGTGTGTGTGTGTGTGTGTGTGCGTGCGTGCGTGCGTGTGTGTGTGTGTGTCTTGTATTAGTGGTATTTATTTATTTATTTATTTATTTTTACTCCCAAATGTATATTTAAGGAAAAGAAGAAGCTATCTAGATAGCTAGCTAGACTAGCTATCTATTAGCTACTAGCTTTCTATCAATTTGAGCTACTTCCTGTTAATTATATAGCTAAATAGCTATCTAGCTATCTATTGGCTAGCGAGATTTCTATGTACTGTATTTGAGTTACTTCCGGGTTGAGTGAACGCTGGTGCGTGTGGCTGCTGCTGCTCACCCTCAGAAAAGTGTGACTGTAAAGTAACCTTGAGAGTTTTGAAAGACGCTTAGAAATCAAATGTATTACAGTAAAGTCTCGTTATATCGATATCGGATATATCGATAGTCCCGGTTATATCGATACTATTTCTATGCACGCACGGAGAAAATTACATGATAGCCTCAATCGGCAGTACATTTGCACCTAAAAGCTAGCAACCACTCATTTGACGACAATGAGGTTAAAATCTTAGCGAAAGAACATCGATGGTTTGAAAGGGGGGTAAAAGAAGCGATTCTTATAAAACAACAAAATCCTTCATTAAACCGGTCTGGTGGGGTGAGGTTCAATTTGGATCGTTCATACAATAGCCTGCTTAGGCAAAACAGGTTAGGCAACTTTCGTAAGGCTGATGAGGGTCGTTATGCTGATGAGGTGATTCCGGTGGGAGTGGGGGTAATAGGCCAGTCGTTAGTCAGGAATGTAGGAACAATCAGTGGGGCCACAGGGAGGGGTCCTCTGCCCCCCCAACCTGAGAGTAGGGCCCTATCATAGCTGTGTCCGGCGCCACCATGTCTGGACATTAGGGATATATAAATGGGGCCGATACGACCAGTCAGACTTTAGTTCGCTGACGAAGCCTCTTGGATAGGAGGCGAAACGTCCGAAAGCTTCAAATTTGTACAGATGTCGGCTGAAGAAACCTTCTCATCGATATTATTATTATTATTTAAATAATAATAATAATAATATTTTTTACTTGAAAATACCACCTTTGTTGGGCTTAGTTTGCTTTTTTGAATGTTGCTGTGCCGATGACCATTTTGTGTATGGGAGCCTTTGACTGAGTGACTTGCTTGTTCTGTAGCCACAAAGGGACATAAGTCTTCTTGTGCCGGTCCCAAGCCCGGATAAATACAGAGTGTTGTGTCAGGAAGGGCATCCGACGTAAAAGCTTGGCCAAAACAAACATGCGGATCAAACATCTAAAGAGGGAGGACACTGATTTGCTGTGGCGACCCCTTGAAGGGAAAAGTCGTAAGATAAAGAAGTTTGTCAAACCATCGGTCGTGTGTCATCTCAACTCTGCCGCTAGAGGGGAGCATCGTCCCTCTAGTGTAAATCGCCAGATTGTTATTGCAATTGCAGTGCAGTAAAGTACCCTTATACGTATTTACAAACATATACATGTAAATGTGAATATATACGTTTTCCCCGTATTTTATACGTTTTTAAAAATAATTTAAAATAATGTACAGCCTACTACAACTTTTATATCGTAATTGTAATCATTTATAAAGACAGCTATTAGCCAAGGTTGACAGATATGCATCTGCATGTTTGAGGAATGTCAGAGAACATGTAAAGTCCACACTTTAAGGACATAATCCATATGTATGTTTAAAAGAATAAGTGCCATTTTGAATTAAAATTAAAGACAGTTATTTTCTCGTTATTTTTCAACGATACCGCAGTATCGTTTAATACGAGAGAAAACTGCAGTCATGAGGACCAAGTAAGTTGCATATCAGTCATATGATTAGATATTAACAAATAGTGGTCATAACAGTCAAAGTCAGCTTTATTGTCAAATATGCCAATATGCATCACATACAACACAGATGAAATTAATGTCAAAGCACTTATAATGTGGCTAAAAAAGACAGACAATTGACAACAGACAATACATGTAATTTCTGAATGTAAAGTGAGGTAGTGTCATATGTAAAGTGAGGTAGTTTCGTATGTAAAGTGACGTAATGTATAAATGCAAAAACAAACAAACAAAAAAAGGGTTGAAGTGAGGTCTTGCAGAAAAAAAGAGAAAAAAATAGAGTTCAGGATGATAGTACAGTGTGCAGCGTGTACTCAGAGTTCGGTGAGTATGGCAGTGGGAAGGGGCAGGCGGGGCAGGGTTGGGAGGGAGTTGAGTCTACAAATTATAATTATCTTAATTGAATCAGGAAAATAAACGGTCATCAAATGCAGCAAAGAAAGAAAATTAACAATAGTGAAGGAAGGCATGAGTCAGAACGTCAGCTCATTGTCGCTGTTGTGGTTTGACACGTTTCCTGCCACCGCTAAAAATGGGCGGCGTGTGTTGTTCTCAGCGAGATTGCGAGCAGTGTGGGATGACAAACGACGCTACGCGTTGGAATCGCTTTCCCTCAGGAAACAATAACATCCCCCCTCACCAGAAACATGCGCATGAGTTAAAATAAAATGTTCAAATGTGGCCTTGCATTAAAAATACTGCTGGGCCAAATTTTAAATGCAGAAGTTCCAAATCAAGAATTAACAATATTAACTCATTCACTGCCAGACGTGGAAAATTGTGTTCACTCCAAGTTTTTTGTCATTGTCACTCAATTTCCAAAACCAACAGAATATTGAATTTTAGGGCTATATGTGACGGGTGTCACAACAGTGACTGTCTTCATCTCCACGATGCTGCCGTCTTAATAAGACCAGACGCGTGGATGTGTCTTATTTCTTTTATTTCTGCAACACAGTATGGCAGAAGGGATGGGTGAAGTCGCATGGGTTTCGTCTGGTGATTAACTGCGCAACAGAAAAGCACTATCAAAGTCAAAAGTCAAAGTCAGCTTTATTGTCAAATATGCTAATATGTATGACACACAGCACAGATGAAATTACTGTCCTCTTGGACCCAGCATGCAAGGCACTTATAATGACTTTAACAAACATAATAAACATGAAAACGCCAATTTACCGGGAGAGGGGAGCCGCTGCGTGTTCACGCGCCGCCATCTTGGGGGGAAAAAAAAAAATAACAAATATGACAACACAAAGACACAGAGTCATTCATTGTTCAGGACTTGCTGTACCCTCTTTGTGTTGACATGAAGCAGTTCTAGTTGAAAGAGGAGAGGATCAAAGCATCTATGTCAGCAGTGGATCAGGGAACACTATGAAGCCAATGTGCTTCAAAGTTCCACTTGACAAAACGTGAATTAAATAATGACACAAAAAGTAATCTGGACTCGAAATGAATAAGGGAACTAATTAGATAACACTAGACAGTACAAAAGGGGAAACAAAATAAGATATTGTCATGAAAATGCGCGTTAATCCAGACCATCAGAGAAATGGGACTCACCATAAGTATCGTCCAGATTGTTCTGGAAAACTATGGGCGGGACATGGTGCGCCGTTGCGTCACCATCATAATTTAATAATATTAGTGTACAACTCCGTTACATATATAAACATTCAATGCCGCGTTAGAAACATTAGACTCTCTTATTTCATCAAATCAAAATTAAAGAATAGGGTCTGGAGGTCATGGTCGTAAGTACGGCTGGTCGTAAATCGAGCTGGTCGTAAATCGGATGTTACCTGTATTTCCTAAATAATATGGGTCTGGAGTTATCTGAGCTTGAAATGGGGGCGGCTGTCCAAAATACAATACAATACATACATATTGGTTTATATATGTACTTAGCTGGCTATCAATAATTAGCAATCGAGCTGGCTATTTAGCTATCTATCTAGTTGGCTCCCTAGCTTGCTAGCTATTCGCTATCGAGCTAGCTATCTATTAACTTTCTATCTAGCTATCTTTTAGCTATCTAGCTCGCTGTCTATTAGCTAGCTGGCTAGCTAGTAGCTATCTACCTAGCTATCTATCTAGCTGGCTACCTAGCTAGATATCTATTAGCTACCTATCTAGATATCTATTAGCTACTTAGCTACCTATTAGGTATATATTAGCTATATGTCTATCTATCTATTACCTAGCTAGATAGCTTTCTTTTTATTTGAGTTATTCCGGGTTGAGTGAATGCTGGTGTGTGCTCACCCACAGAAAAACTTATCTTGTGACTGTAAAGTTGTAACATGCAAGTTGACAGCTGGGGCGGGGCCAACACTCCCGACCTCCGCCAGCTGCTGTCAATCCCCTAATCACCTACTCTGGGACATTTAAACTAGTCGCTGGCACTTCTTCAGCGTCGGATGATACGACGCCTCGCGCCTCGCCCGTGTCTTGGACTTCTGCCAGAAATAGTTACTTCGCCCGAGGTGTTTGTTGGCCGCGATCGCGTAAATCTGTTGCTTGTCGGGACCACGTGCGTTTGCACCCCCATGTGCCTTTTTATTTTTCGAACTTGTTAGGCTGGACGGATTGTCCCCCCGCCCGCCTACTCGCTGTGCTTCTTTTGTGGTTTATTTTGTCACGTTTATCCGGGTCCGTGGTATTATCGGACCCGTGCCTTTTGTTATAATAAATTCTCTGCCAGCAGCTACGTCTCTGCCGCCTGCTTAGGGATCCAACCGGGAGACCGGATCTTGTCCGCCTTAACGCAGCAGGTGGAGGAGATCAGCCAACTGGTGCCGGCCCTCGCTGAGGTCCGCAGCGACATCGCCAGACTAGCCCACCAGGTGGAGAGGATCGAGACCGCCGGCGTCTCCGCCCCGGTGGCCCTACCTCTCCAGGTTATGAGCCGCGCCTTTTGTTATAATAAATTCTCTGCCAGCACAAACGTCTCTGCTACCTGCTTAGGGATCCAACCCCTTCATTAACGTTCCGACGAGTTAGCTGTACCTGTCACGCTTGAAACGTGACAAAAGTGACCTTGAGAGTTTTGAATTATTATTATTATTATTATTATTATTATTATTATTATTATTATTATTATTATTATTATTATTATTATTATTATTATTATTATACATTTTATTTTAAGCGTATTTCAAACCTCTCTAGGACACTTTACAGTCACAGACAAGCATAGGTACTATCATAAATAAAATACAATCACAAAATACATTGATTTTGATTTTCTCCTGAACAACTCTGTTTGTGTACTTAGCTAGGTAGCTCGCTATTAGCTTTCTAACTGACTGTAAGCTGTATCTATATTCGCTATATATTTGCTTTCCATTAGCTAGATAGCTAGCTATTAGCTGTCTAGCTGACTGTAAGCTGTCTAGCTCGCTAGCTGTTGGCTATCTGGAGATCTATATTCACTATTTATTTGCTATTTATTAGATAGCTAGTTATAAGCTGTACAGCTGACTGTAAGCTTTCTGGCTGGCTAGCTGTTGGCTATCTGGCTATTAGCTATTTATTCGCTATCCAATAGCTGGCTATCTACCTAGCTTTTTATCTATTTGAGTTACTTCTGGGATGAGTGAACGCTGGTACGTGTGGCTGCCTCTGCTCACCCACAGAAACACTGTACGGTAAAGTGACCATGAGAGTTTTGAAAGACGCTTAGAAGGACGAACCAGGGAATGGCAGCATAGAGCACAAGCTCCCGACAACTTAAGCCAAAGTAACCCACGGAAACCTGAATATCCAAAAATATATACCATCAACAATTTGGTTCAAACTCGTGGGTCTTCAGAATGCCTATGAAGAAAAGTAAAAAGACAACGCAGAGTTTTTCGACAGAGATGGGGCTGGCCAAACCTCCCCGGCTAACAGCGCAATGGAGGAAGAAGCCGCCACGGAACCACACTTGAGAGTGGGTCAACGAGATCGCGCTGATTTGAGTCTAATTTTGAAAGATCTGAGAGAGTGCAGAGAAGACAACAGCCAACAGCTAAATGGGATTCGGGAGGAAATAACAAGTCAAGCGCAAGGATCGAGGAGGCGTACAAACAAATAAATGACTGAAACACGGCTACAGGTGGTAGAGGACACGATGCGGGAGCTGCTGCACCTTCAGATATACCTGGATGCAAAGTTAACAGACTTAGAGAGCCGCTCTCGATGGGAAAACATCAGGATCCATGGTGTTAAAGGAGGTGCAGAAGAACATTCCTCATCTATGGCCACGTATGTGGAGCACCTGTTCCGGGAGTGCATGGATCTCCTGGCCACATTTGAACTACGCGTTGAAAGAGCCCATTGCGCCCTAATGCTAAAAACGCCTGGAGAGGCACCACCGAGGTCCATCGTCATCAAGTTATCCAGCTACAGAATGAAAGAAGAACTGCTGCAATCAGCCTGGCAAAAGAGAGGATTCGAAGACCTCGGGAAACCCGCCAGGCTCAGTCGTCTACCAGGAGGGGACTATGCTATATAAATCGGCGGGAGAGACGACGGAGGATTCCCGGTGTCAGTAATCAAACAACCGGACTCGCTTTTGGAAGGGATCCAACGCTTCTCGTGGCGCACTGTCAAGGGGTCCGGGGACCGGCACAGAGCAGAGAAACCGCCAGTCTTTCAGGAAAAACTTCAGGCTTTCAAACGTCAGGTCCCAAGGTGACTGTAAGTAACTCGAAATCCACGGCATAGAGCTTAGCAGACAAGATTGATGAAACTCTTATTTTCCCCACATTTCTTCATTTTCTGTCTCCCTCTCCCGGGGGAATCCCGGAGGAGGGAGAAATTAATGCTTTACCACACACTGCAAAAAAAACACACTGGATAGGCTTTAAAATGAAGATCATAATACAAATGTCGTTTTTTTTGCTGTCCATTATAAGCGGCTAATAGGCAATTCCATGCACAAAGGCCCTCTTCCATCTGACACGTGGGGAGGCTTTACCTCAAAGCCCTTGGACAACTGGGGCTCCACCAGGGTCAATACTAAGTAAGACCCTACTTTTGGAAGTCTTTTTTCATATATCTTTTGTTCTTATTGTGCTATATGTGTTATACCAATTTTCATTGTTGTTTACTGTTGTTCTTTATAGTTACCGGGGGATAACTTATGACTCATATTATTGCTCTTGGACATTACGATGGCATGTTTTTGGTTTCCATCACTGCTTTTTTCACACATATTAAACCTTAAATGCAGGCAATTGAAATAACCACTTACAATGTAAATGGCCTTGTCAACGGCATTAAGAAGAGCAAGATTCTGACAAAATTAAAAAAGGTCAGAGTTGAAGTGGCTTTCCTATAAGAAACACACCTTTCTGGTACAGAACATGCTAAATGAACACGAATGGGATTCAAATATCAATATTCATCCTCCTATCAGGATGGGCATAGGAGGGGGGTGGCAATATTAGTATCCAATAATTCCAATTTCGAAACCATATTTGAAAAGAAAGACACAGAGGGAAGATTTGTTTTGGTGAGGGGAAATTTAGGAGGCTTATTGGTCACTTTATTTAATATTAATGCTCCCCCTGACTCCGATTGGAATTTTTTTAAACAAATACTCGATTTGATAACAGGCTGGCAGGCAGGAGTGGTCCATCGATGAAAAGGTTTCTTCAGCCGTCATCTGTACTTCTTTGAAGGTGTCGGACGTTTTGCTTTATCCAAGAAACTTCGTCAGCAAACAGGTTGCTGACGAAGAAAGAAAGAAGAAAGGCAAAAACAACTAGAGCAATTGGAAAGGACACAGTTCACCCCAAAAATACAGAGCAACTTCACAAAACAAGGAATAAAATAAATGAGATCTATACCAAAGTTATACTGAAAAAGTTAATTTTTACCAAACAGAAATCTTATGAAGGTGCAGGAAATGCCAATAAATTACTATCTTATAGATTGAAAAACAACAACTAGCAGAGAATTCCATTAATAAAATAAGGAATCCTGATACTAATACCATACAATATAAACTAAAAGAAATTCAAGATTGTTTTGAAATTATATTCCCAACCTCAAATTGATGGAGACAAAATCACATTTTTCTTCCAGAACAAAGTAGGAATTTTGTAGCTGAAATAACAGAGAAAGAGATTCGCTCAGCCATATCACATCTTAAACCAAATAAGGCGCCAGGCCCGGATGGATTCCCCTCTAAGTGGTACAGCATCATGGTAGACTGTGGTACCCATGTTGCAGTCCACTTTCAACTGTGTTCTTAAAGAGAAAAATGTGCCCCCCTCATGGAGGGAAGCAGTGATATCACTCATCCCAAAGGAGGAGAAAGATAGATCTGACTGTAGCAATTTTAGACAAGTGTGTTGAACCCGGACTATAAAATCTTTACATACATACTCTGTAAACGCCTAGAATCAGACGGGTTTTATACGAGGGAGACAAACTCAAGACAGTATCAGAAGGACATTACATGTAAAAATGTAATGACGGGTTTTATACGAGGAAGACAAACTCAAGACAGTATCAGAAGGACATTACATGTAAAAATGTCACATTCCGTTCAATACAGAAGGTCACTGACTCGTCGGAATGTAATGTTTGGATCCCAAAGCAGGCGACAGAGACGACGATCCTTGCAGGATGTTTATTCACAAATAAGAAGAGCTGGTCCAAAAACACATGGAAAAAGGGAAAAACAAATAAAGAGTACTAAAACACAGTGAGTAGGAAGGCAAGGGGTGAACCGACCCACCTACTATGCCTCAAAGCAAATCACATACGGTGGTGAAAAATTACGCATAATCCCAGAAGACCAATAAAACTTACAGGACGCGGGGGAAAAACACCTCTGACCGGGTATACTCACGCACCGAAGAGAGGGTCCTGGGTACGGTTGATATGCGAGGTAAGAACAGTGATCCGGCACTAGCGAGGTGACCGCGACCCGTATAAATACACCGTGTCCATGATTAGGAAATTGACAGCAGGTGTTGGGAGCGGGGAAAAGTGACCCGCCCCCAGCTGTCAATCCGCACATTACATTACACCCCCTCAACGGATGCTCCCGGTAAGCTGAGTGGAATGCCTGCAGAAGCGACGGGTCCAGGAACCAGGTGCGGGGGACCCACTGACGATCCTCCGGTCCGTAACCCTCCCAGTCAAACAGGTACTGGAGACACCTACCTTGCGCCGCGAGTCCAGGATCTCCCGTACGGTGTACACCAGTCCGCCGCCAACAATCTGCGAAGGGGGAGGTTGGGCAAAGGGGGGCAAGGGGCTGGTCTCCACTGGCTTCATGAGAGAGACGTGGAACACCGAATGGACCTTCATAGAGGCAGGCAGACGGAGCTGAACCGCAACGGGCTCATGATGGACTCCACGGTGAAGGGGCCCGGCCAGCCGCAGGTCCCTTATAGACAGCGACACCTTCTGCCCCACCTGGTAAGCTCGCGCAGGGCGATGACGGCGATCCGCAACTCGATGGTTCCGGGCCGCAGTGCGCAACAGGGCTGCCCTGGTCTCCCTCCACACCCGATAGGCCCGCCGGAGATGGTGCTGTATCTGCAGGACCTCCACCTCGCCTTCCTGGTAGCCATACGCCGACATAAACGGGTACCGACCTGTGGCTGAGGAGACAAGGGGGTTGTGGGCGTATTCATTCCACGTAATGGACCGCCCAGGCCGAGGGACGATGGAGACACACGCAGCGCAGTGGCACTTCCAGGTCCTGGCTCTTCCGCTCAATCTGGCCATTGGACTGGGGGTGGTACCCTGATTTCAAGCTGATTACAACCCTTGGCCTTGCAGAATTGCTTCTAAACCCGGGACACAAACTGAGGACCCCGGTCCGACACAAATTCCGTAGGGATCCCGTGGAGACGGACGACGTGGTTGACCAACAGAGTTGCCGTCTGGATGACGGACGGCAACTTGGCAAACGGCACGAAGTGGGCCGATTTGGAAAAACGGTCCACTACCGTGAGAATTACCATCTTACC